>NC_085843.1:183184940-183387440 GCF_035594765.1 Anolis carolinensis
TATAAATGTCACATATACTTTAAGAGCCTGTGTGTGACTCCCCAAGCAAGCCCAATGCCATATATCTTTATTAGTTTCATTGGTCAGCGCAGTGACCAGTTGTTTATACTCATTACTCAAGACAAGGTGAACCATTTGGCACAGACTGCATTCACAGCTAAAAACGTATGACTTTGCAGAAAATAAAATTCACAGGCAAGGATACCAAAGAGAAAGAAAGGACTGGTATCGGATACACCACCACAAGAATTCCCAGTAGCTACCTGCAGCTTTTCCCCTATGTATCAAACTAGTAACATTCAGCATTTTGTTTCATATTCACATTACTTCTGTTCTGCTTTCTAAGGCATTAACACAAGAAGGAATAATTACAACTACATCTTAATCATTTATCACACTTCAGGTTCCCTATTATTTGAGACAATTTTAATTCCGTATAGAACTACAGTTCAAAACATTTTTTTTCAAGTGTGTACATTAACTCTTTGATAATAAGTCAAGGGTTTAATGAAAATACTAAGCAAAAACCATTCTTTTTTATCCTCTTTGGCATAGATGTCCATATTACAAATGAATCCTTCAATAGTAATATGGCGGTAGACACTAAACCGCAGTTGCAAACTTGCATTCAGCCAACAGAGCAAAAAAAAACATAAGGCCCTGTAGATGCCTGCAGTGATGTATCAACACAGGCATAAAATCCCACACTATCCTGGGAATTCTGTTACAATCATATGATACATCCAAGAAAACAGTCACTTAGTGGATGGTAGTACCAGAACACAACCCCATCCAAGATAGTACATACCACTCCAACTCCCACAAAATATGATCATACTATCAAGGGTAGCCTGGAGTTATTGTTTTAACTTCAGGATTCCAGATGTAGGAGGCAGCAATATAAACATAAACCCACAGTTTCCAGGGATCTCATCAGATAGAGCCTCTTTGAACAGCGTGAATACAGAGACTAATACAGGATAACACAGAAAATTGAGAACTGCTATTAAACTTTTGGCAACAGCCAACTCCATTGTGATGAATGTATACCACTTATAAACAGAAATTCAATAGGAATTAAAATAACCTATTGACCTAGATTTGGAGATGAATATAAACTGCTTTTTTTACGTTTACTCTCCATACAAAGGAAGGGGTGGAGTCTTTCCCTACCGTATCAATTCAGAAGAAAGCAAACAGTTACCACAACTCTTTTTCTTTTACAGTATTTCAGTATTCTTCTTTTTAAATAACTTCTTCCACCTTGACCACACTTGCTTAGCCACATGTCCCACTTTTGATCTGTGAAATATTGGTAGGTACGCTACAAAGATCAAACAGTGAGTCAGGTGTACAAAAATATTCAAAAACCTTTGTGGTACCTTTGAGGACATACAGAAAATGTTTCTACATAAGTGAAGTACATCATGCTCTCTACCTCCCCATTCTCTATTCAGAATGATAGAACAATAAGAATTATTTTAAAGTAGTTTTAAAAAGAAAAGAAAAGAAAAGAAAGACACAGACAGCTAATTTTATCTTCTGGCTCCAAACTCCAATTTGACCATGCCTTTCAAAGTGTGTGAGGAGAAGAGAAGAGAGAAAATGAGAGATGGAGAGGGGAAGCCAAAGAAAGAAATGCAGGAGGTGGATAAAAACTGCCATTTACTTATCCCAGTGATTAGAACTGTGTGAACAGTAACAAACATGTTAAAGTAAATCAATAAAAGTAGAGAACTCAAGGCTCATAATGCAACTTCCCATCACCACCTTCCACAGTTGTGTTATGCCCCCCTCCAATATATATATATATATATATATAGACCCTAGAGACCAGCTTTAAGGGCCTGACATGATGTGAGGGGTGCTGAAGTCAAACAAAACATGCCCCAAATGCATTCCCATTTTCTTTTGTCTGTAACTTTTCCCCAGTCCCAGAACTTTAACTGCTCCCCAGATTATATTCATCTAGCTATCCATAACATTTCCAGTCCCATTCCTTATTTCCAGAGGCAACTATGGTGCAACAAGTAGATTAATCTACATGGCAACAAAGACTAATATTAATCTGCCAGGGAAGAGCCACCCACTGAAATGAATTCTGACATTTATAAATAATTAACTCATTAAGGTATGAAATTAATTTCAATGTTAATCTGAAAATCTACTTAATTCAGTTGTGGTATGAGAAAACTGTAATGAGTCAATAATGAGTTAATAAATTTGCCATTTTAAATTTTTGAGGCCACTAACATTCTCATTGCTGAGTAATACCTATTTATTTAAACTATAGAATGCAGTCAGTCTCAAACATCTAGTGCAGGCATGCTCAAACTGTGTCCCCTAAGCCGTTTGAGCTGCAAACCCCCAGAAGCCCTAGCCAGTTTGTTCAATGGTCAAGAAATCTGGGAAGTGATAAACAACACATGAATGTTGCCAGTGGTGATCTAGTAGGTGCATTTGTGAACTCCATGGAAGCCCTCTTCTGTTAGAAATCCTATCCAGCAATTCTAGCTTATTTCTGAGATTCCACCAGGACTGCTGGTCCATTTGCAAGCATATCTGTGTGACCAGCTCTAATGCTTGAAAACTCCTAGTTCCCTCTTCCACACACACAAACTCTAATGTTACATCCCATCTGGATTACTGTAACAGGCTCTACATGGGGCTTCCTCTGAAAAGTGCTCAGATGGTCCAAAGGGCTGCAGCCAGGTTGCTAGCTGGGGCTGGCTACAGAGAGCTGACAACCTCCCTGTTGCAGCAGCTCCACTGGCTGCCAATCTGTTACCAGGCAAAATTCAAAGAGCTTGCTATGACCTTTAAAACCCTATATGGCTATTTGACTGACCACATCCCCTTGTATGAACCTGCCCAGGCTCTGAGATCTTCAGGAGAGGCCCTTCTCTCAGTTCCATTTCCATCTCAAGCTTGGTTGGTGGGAACAAGAGCTTCTTGGTGGCTGCCCCTCAACTCTGGAACTTCTGCCCAGAGAAGACACAATGTCCCCCTTCCTGTTGCCCTTCCGGCAGCAGGCTAAAACCTTTTTATTTGGATAGACTTTTAAAGATGAAGGTTCTTAAGAACAATTCAGAGGGTGTATGGTTTTTAACTTTAAATTTGTTTTAATGTTTTTTCACTGGGAATTTTTAATACTATTTATATTTAGTCCTGTTTTAATCTTCTATATATATAAAAAGCTTCTGAAATTTCCAAGGGGGACTAAAGGCAGCTTACAAACGGCACTTATATAATGCCCTGAACATAAAACAAAGGCTTGAGATAAAATTAGGCTAATATTGATACATACATAAAAGCATAGTTAAAATACATTCCAATGATAAGATATGTCATCCAAAAACAAGGTCTGAGCCATTCCATATCAATTGCACATTGTACAAAGGGCCCTCATATAATCCAGTTCAAAGCATACAATGTGGATGTGAAACTTCAAACAAATCGTACTTGTTGCAGGCTATAATTCTGAGGAACTGACAAACCACTTCTAATTTTTCTTGAATTTAAAAAAAACCCTATCAATGTATAGGGCTGCCAGATGACTTGGTGACATGCATACATAGAGAGAATAAGGTTTATTAAAACCCATGACTTCTCACCAAATGTCTTTCACTAAAACCCAAGTTAAACATGATGAAAGATTTACTTTTTCGCGTTTGATTTCTGGCTTGATAGATTCACCAACTAAGGACTAGATCCAATAATGTAGTACTGCCAGCAGAACTATACATTTCTTCTTCTCTCCGCCCCCTCGCCCCACTGCAGCCTACCTCATGCCCAAAACCTGTTCAAAATGGGTGCTCAGCCTTTCAGAGAAAGTTTTGGGCTAGGCTAGATGGGTGGCCACAGGAAAGTGGACAGATTGCCATTTCTGGTGGAAGAAGTGGGATCTAGAAGAAGCACATCACTAGATTGTGGCCTCAGTAATCACTCATTCAGCTCACAGTCATAGAAACACAATACTTCAACCACTGCCCAATGAAGGCTTATGAATATACCAACAATTTTTTCTCCTCCTTCAATATAGCTTACATAATGATCTGTCAAGATAAGAACGTCCAGACACCAGACTATCAAAATAATTTTTAAATGGTGTATTTTAAAATGTGCACTAATTGTTTCAAATGTATTGCTCTTATATGATCTTTTAAATTGATGTTCTAACTGGTTTACCTGTTACGTGTTTTAGCTGATGGTTCGTGGTATATTTTAATATGTTGCTGTTCCCAGCCCCGATCCATGGGGAGAGAGGGGGATAAGAAATAAGTGTTATGATGATTTACTAAATTACTAAAATCCTAAACTCCACAGAGAAAGAGTAAGGCAGCTATTATATGTTAATGCACTTAACAGTGCTGTGTAAAAGCACATGCACAGGTTCAAATGACCAACTTAACTCTTGGAAGGAGAAACTATCAGGATAGTGGTGATATGGCAAGAAAGGAATATTTGCTGAGATTTCCCCCCTTTTCTCTGGGCTGTGGCATGAAAAGAACACAATGGCTTTTCTAAAGCAGTGTGCAGACAAGGCAGCTCTGAGGGGAAAAAAATCCCTAATAGCTATGATTAATGACAATGGGCTAGAGGAGAGTTGGGACACAGCCGCCACATATATCATCCTTTCCCATCAGTCTCTGCTCCTCCCTTCCCCTCTTTCCTACTACCAGCAAAGCATTATAAAAATGTCTTATCGGCTTTAGAAGGGTGGTGGTTTTTTTTTCAGAAACAGCAGCTCTTCCAAAAAGGAGGAGGAGAAGAAACAAAAGAATGAAAGAAAAATAAAGGAAGGAGAGAGAGAGAGAGAGAGAGAGAGAGAGAGAGAGAGAGAGAGAGAGAGAGAGAGAGCAGGAGGGGGGTGGAGAAAGGGCGAACAAGAGAATGGCATGTATAATAACTGTAAGATATTCCAGAGGAAAATGCACCGGCTGTAATCATTCAAGATTTCAGCAACTTGACTGTTCACATGCTGAAGCCACATTTTCAAGGTCTTATCTGCCATATGGTTCCCTGCTTGGATGATTTATTAGGTGTAGAAAGCACACTGATAAATTTTACTGCATTTCCCTGAATAGGCAACCTACAGTGTCAATAACAAAGCTCAGGCCGCTTTAATGAAAACTGTAAGCACCAAAGGGTAACCATTTATTTATGAGTCACTATAGTATTACTAGGACAAAATTTATCTTCTCATGAACTCTGCAGAAACCAAATCTGGTCAGAGAATACAGAGATTGCAACCATATGCTGACATCTCTCCTGCATTAGGTAATACTGGTGAGTGGAATGGAGAACACTTTTATTACTTTAATGCAACAAATAAGAATTTGATTTTGATAATACTAGTTCAGCTTTGATTGACACTCTTCCACCTGCTCTTCTTAACTAAGGAATGCAACACACCCACCTACTAATTTCATAATGCAGCAAGGAAGGAAGCAATTTGTTCATTTCACTTTACCCTGCTTTCCAGACTGTTGTTGGAGAAGCCCCCAGTGGCACAATGGGTTAAACTCTTGTGCCAGCAGGACTGCTGACCGATAGGTCAAAGGTTCGAATTTGAGGAGAGTGGATGATCTCCCTCTCTCAGCTCCAGCTCCCCATGTGGGGATATGAGAGAAGCCTCCCACAAGGATGGCATAATGTCAATCATCCAGTCATACCCTGGGCAACCTCCTTGCAGACGGCCACTTCTCTCACACCAGAAGCGAATTGCAGTTTCTCAAGTTGCTCCTGACACACACAAAAAGTCTGTTGTTCTGAGCTTTAATAGGCTAAGGATGACATCATCCACTATAAATGTTTGTCAGAGGAAGAACTTACAATTTTATTGATGGGGTTTGATCCAAGACCATGCATTTCCATCAGTGTTATCACAACTGTAACACTGTGGGAGAGTTGTAAGAACTTTGATTAACTTCAGAATTCATAAAAGTTTTTCCGTAATGATTAATTTACAGCTACTACATCTAAGTGTATGTATGTGCCACATCATTTATCATTTTGCAACTCTTATGAATGCTTATAATCCAAAAGTACTGTTCTATTATAAAATTTTATCAAATTCCTCTTAAAAGAAGAAAAATATGGAATAAACACCAAGAACTGGGAAACCCTGGCACTTGAGCCTTTGAACTGGTGGTCAGCTGTTATCAACAGTGCTATAGATTTTGAAGATGCTCAAATAGAGGCTGCAAGTGGGAAATGTGCCAAGAGGAAGGCAAATCAAGTAAACCCTTGTCTGGACCACCTTCCATCTGGAAATCTATGTCCTCAAAGCGAGAGACCATGCGGATCCAGAATAAGTTTCTACAGTTACTTACGGACCCACTGCCAAGACTCTACCCTTGTAAGACAATCACACTTGGCCGCAAGTGATAGCATATGGTGATGATAAAAAAGAAGAATTTAAACTTTTTTCTTTTTCAAGCTGCAAGATCCAACTCTAGGCCACCAGTCTGTAGTAAGTTCATCTATCATGACTTACTACCAACCCCTCAAAATGAACACTGGGACCTCCATTTCCATGACCGAGCTGAAGGCTCCCTACCAATAATTACCTGCCTGGGAGCCAAGGGTGGAAAATGTTCAAATCTTGTTCAAATGTGCAGTGTTGAATGTGTACTGAAGATGTCACAGAAATAAATACAGTAGAGTCTCGCTTATCCAACCTTTGCTTATCCAACGTTCTGCATTATCCAACACAGTCTGCCTTTTAGTAGTCAATGTTTTGTAGTCAATGTTTTCAATACATTGTGATGTTTTGGTGCTAAATCCGTAAATACTGTAATTACTACATAACGTTACCGTGTATTGAACTTCTTTTTCTGTCAATTTGTTGTAAAACATAATGTTTTGGTGCTTAATTTGTAAAATCATGACATAATTTGACGTTTAATAGGTTTTTCCTTAATCTCTCCTTATTATCCAACATTTTGCTTATCCAGTGTTCTGCCAGCCTGTTTATGTTGGATAAGTGAGACTCTACTGTATATTTAGTACTTCAGCATATACCCGTTTCATGCTAGTTTAATAATCATTATGCCAAAACAAAACCATGGGAATTATAGTAAATACACAAAGTATTATGTTACAGCTCTTTAGAACCTTTTATAGAGTTAACTCCTGAGGGAGAGGGAGTGCCTATTAGACATGCCCAGATTCTGCTATGTGAATTGCACGTAGAAAGACTTTGTATTTAGGGATTTATTGAGATAGGTTGCACTACTATCACCCTCTCTCCTCAGAGATTGACTTATGATGTACCTTTTACTTGTTTGCTCTCATATAAAAACCCATGCATCTAATAAAACATTTACGTGCATCTCAATTGGCATCATCATTAGCCTTTCCAGTAGAACGCAGAAGAGAAGAAGGGGAAATTTGCTGTACCTTCCCAGTTCTCTTTCTCTCCTTTCATTTATTTATGTATAAAATGTACACTATATCCTTTCTTCACCCCAAGATGGTGGCCCACAGATCCATAGACAGTGGCTGTCTTTTATTAATTGATTATTTATTTATTATTTATAAATCTTTCTAATTGTGGAATGTGACACATAATATATTTCAATAACTCACTAGCATGTCTGCAGCAAACACGATCTATAACACTATCAATTCTGTGGTATAAATCACAAACTGAAAAAACAAAATTAGTATCTTCCAGCCCTGTCACTCTTGACAAAAGATAAAAGATAAGCATTTGAAGTTTATTTTAAACATGAATTGAGTGGGCGATTCATTTTTAGAAGAGTATCTGGATGAGAAATAATGCCACCTCTCAGCTCCTGTTGGTTTGTTGAGATTCCAATATCAAATAATCATATGGATATTTATTTAGAAATAAACCCCACTGTGTTTAATGGGATTACTTCCAGTTAAGTGTCTATAAGGTTGCAACCTTAACTACAGGGACAGATAGGATTTATGATTTAATTGCCAAGAGTAGAACATCTTGACCTAGGAAGCAAGTAATGAAGTCCCTGATTCAGCGACCTCTGTTTAAGGAGCCAAATGGAAGATCCATTCATTCAGCAGAGCTCATGCCAAACAGCACTTTGTGCCACATCACAAGCTGCTCTTTAAAAATTCCCCTGCAGGAAAACATAAATGAAAACAAACCTCACTGTGCACACAGAGGGGTTTATTGGGTTAGAGCCAAAATATGGCTCCCCACAACAGTATTTGAAACATAGGCAAATTTATATCACTGTTTTTCAGGACTGTGTTTTCCCCACATTTGAGGGCAACAATTTCTCATTGAAACAAAGTAGCATTTGGCACTCGCACCAATCATTGTTTCCCTTTCTCTGGTTTTATGAGCTTGATACACAGACAGCAAAAACGGATGCACACACAAATAAGTTTAACACCCTAACACAAGTCAGCTTTCATGTGGATCATGAGAGATAAGGAAAAGCCACCCCTGGCTACCAGTACCATTTCCCCACCTAAGGCCAGAAGTGATGCCACGGCAAAGACAGCTAGTCTGTGCTTCTTTTAGGTTTAGAATACAAGTAGATCTTGTATTCTGTGATCTACTTTAAAAAGGGATGGTCTTTTTTTTTTAAGGCACAGTACTCACACTGACCTGTCAATAAGTTAATCCAGGTTTTATTGGACTGATATTTTTGACTAAAATTTCTAAACATATACATAAGTATACAGGACATTTTTTAAAAGAAATTAAAAGCTTTTGTGGCTGACTACTATCAATTCAAATTCAACTTACAGCTACCCTACGAAAGAGGAACCTCCTAGCCACCAAGATAAAAATAGCCCTGGTCAGATCTTGCAAACTCAGGGCTGTAGCTTCCTTGACTGAGTATCTATCTGTAGTGTGCTCTCCATTTTTTCTCTATTGTCTGCTACCTTACCAAGTATTATTGTATTTTCTAGTGAATCAAGTTTTCTCACAATATGGCAAAAGTATGACAGCTTAGTCACTTTGGCTTCTAGGGAGAGTTCGCATTTGATTTGCTCTTATTGGTAACCATTGACATATGGTTACCTACAATTCACACTGGCATCAACAGCCAAGCTCATGTATTGCAGACTGAGGGCCGTGATTTCCTTGCCTAGGTCTGTTCATTGTTAGGTCTTCTTGTTTTTCTACTGCCTTCTTTCTTAACAAGTATTGCAGTGGAGCCATGGTATCCACTGAGATTTAATTCCCAGACTCCTTATTTATGCAAAAATCCATGGACACTCAAGTCCTATTGAATACAATGGTGTAGTGAAATGGTGTCCCTTATATAAAATGGCAAAACCAAAGTTTGTCTTTTGGAATTAAAAAATATATATTTTCAAGCCATGGATGTTTGAATCCATGAATACAGAATCTGTGGATACCAAGAGCCAACTGTGTTTTTTCTAATTCATGATATCTTCTCATGATATATCCAAAGTACAACAGTCTCATTTTGGCTTCTAGGGATAGGTCAAGCTTTATTTGCTCTAGGATCCATTTATCCATAGAATTCCTCTCCAGAACCACATTTCAAAATTTCCTATAATCTTTCTTCACTGTCCAGTTTTCTGGGAAATATAATGGCATGGACAATTTTATCTTTAGTATAAAATCATATATCTTTATACTTCAGGATCTTGCTTAGTTCCTTTATAGCTTCCTTTCCAAGCCCTAGTCTTCCTTGTTCAGATATCTTGACTGCTGAGCCAAGGAATTGAAAGACTGAGCAAAGGTATGGCAAATAGGGGTATAGCGTCTAGATCCAGGGAAGTCATGCTACCCCTCTATTCTGCCTTGGTCAGACCACACCTGCAATACTGTGTCCAATTTTGGGCACCACAGTTGAAGGGAGATGTTGACAAGCTGGAAAGCGTCCAAAGGAGGGCAACTAAAATGATTAAGGGTCTGGAGAACAAGCCCTATGAGGAGCGGCTTAAAGAGCTGGGCATGTTTAGCCTGCAGAAGAGAAGGCTGAGAGGAGACATGATAGCCATGTACAAATATGTGAGGGGACGTCATAGGGAGGAGGGAGCAAGCTTGTTTTCTGCTGCCCTGCAGACTAGGACGCGGATCAATGGCTTCAAACTACAGGAAAGGAAATTCCACCTGAACATCAGGAAGAACTTCCTCACTGTGAGGGCTGTTCGACAGTGGAACTCTCTCCCCCAGGCTGTGGTGGAGGCTCCTTCTTTGGAGGCTTTTAAGCAGAGGCTGGATGGCCATCTGTCGGGGGTGCTTTGAATGCGATTTCCTGCTTCTTAGCGGGGGGTTGGACTGGATGGCCCATGAGGTCTCTTCCAACTCTACTGTTCTATGATTCTATGAAATCTTGAATGATTTCAATGTCTTCATTGTCTACTTAAAATTATATAAATAATCCATGACCATTATTTTTATCTTCTTAATGTTCGACTTTCTTCTTTTTCTTCTTCAGTAACCATGCCAAGTCTTTGCTATTTTAGTGAATAGTATGTCATCTACATATCTTAAATTGTTGGTGATCTTTCCTCCAATTTTCATACCTACTTCTTCTGAATCTAATCTTGCTTTACATAAGAGATGTTGAGTGTACAGGTTAAATAGAAAGGGGGAGAAATTATCTTACGTATTTTTGCAATAATTAATTAATTAATGCCTCATCCTTTCCTTTTTTAAAATGTCTGGTGTTTTGTCTTAACTGACAGTCAGAATTTGAGAGGATGTAGCAACTTGACAGACATCTACAGTTCCTGCTAATGATACTCTGAGTGCAAGAAGTAGGGGGCTGAGGTAAAGTGGGGAGGGGGGACCAATCCCCAGAAGGGGCCTGCCAATGTTGAGAACCCATTATGGTAATTCAGCAAGTAACAAACAGATAAGGAGAAATTGCAGTGCTCTCAGTTGTTATTACGTAAAGCATGCCAACCTAATTAGATACATGGTGTCTACAGTTATAACTCTCCTAGCCACTCTCTGGCAACTTTAGACCCATGCTGTTCTGGTGCAATGTACTCCAGATCAGCACCATGCAAGTATGTATGGTTAGCCACGAAGCCAGCTTATACTGCACCAATCTGGCCTGGTGCAAGATTGAATCCACATTGCTCAGTGGTCCCAAACCCTTATTTTCTCCCTCTCATCCTTAGCTTAGTGGTGACCATTGGCCACAAAGCTGCCGGTGGTCATAACTTGTCATGCCCATTGATGCTCTGCTGCAGGAACAAAGTAACATGGGATAGGGCATGGGGGGAAGAAGGAATCACTCCCTCCTTTTCCCTGTCCCTGGTCCGATTGCCTGAGGAAAGTGTGATGGCCATGTGAACAGTCATGCTCATTTCTGAATAGGCACCAAAGCAACTGTTCACACCATCATCAAGTGCAGGGAATCTTGTGAGCTTTTTTTTAATGCAGGAGAAAGTCACGTTAAGTAGCCTTGGTGGACATTAGGGCAAATGGGTCATATGCATTATTTGGCCTATGCAGATGGACACATGATATGTTTCAACCCTCCTTCATGATGGCTAGCAATATTCTTGGGATTTCTTGTTTTGTTGACCTTGGTATGGCTAGAATTCACTATCCTGTTTTACTTCTTTATGTTTCGTTTTTGTTTTGTAATCTGGGCTACTGACTTACCAGATGTCTTCTGAATCAGTTAATAAAATATCCTCTTGCTTCCCCTTTCATTCTGCTGGATACGCTGTAACCAACTGACCTGGACTAAATTATATTCTAACCATCTGATTTGTTGGAACACTTGCCAACTGGAACATAGGACACATTTCTTGCTCCATATATTGTACAAGTCTTTGTTGTAGAATTTTGAACATTACTTTGCTTGCAAGAGAAATTAATGCAATGCTCCTGTGGTTACTGTAATTCCTAGTGCTGACTTTCTTGGGGATTGTAATCTATTTGAACGCTTCTAATTTGTGGGTCATAACTTTGCTTTCCATATTTGTCGACAGATTTTAGTTAGAACTAGAGTAGATTCTGTCTATGCAGTTTGTGGCAGCTCTATTGGTATGCCATCTGTCCCTTATGGTTTATTTTTCCTGAGAGTGCTGAGTGCAGATTCCACTTCATGCCTTAGTTACATCCCGTCTGGATTACTGTAACGAGCTCTACGTGGGACTGCCTCTGAAGACTGGAAACTTCATCTGGTCTAAAGATCAGCAGCCAAATTGCTAACTGGGACTCTGTACAGGGAGAGAACTCCTCCCATGTTACGGCAACTCCACTGGCTACCAGTCTGTTTCTAAAGATAATTTAAAGTCCTAAATGGTTCGGGCCCAGACTGCTTGGCTGACTGCATCTATGCTTACAAGCTTGCCCAGACACTGCGATCAGCGGATGAAGCCCTGCTCTTGATCCTACCCCCATCCCAGGTATGGCTGGTGGGAACAAGAGAAGGGGCCTTCTCCGTGGTCAACTCCCACCTCTGGAATTCCCTCCCTAAGGAGATTAAAATGCCCCCCTCCTTGCTCTCTTTTAAAAAATGATTTCAAACTTTTTTAATGCTCACAAGCATATAGAGAGGAAAACATATGAAATATTCAGTGCAAACAAAATGGATTGGAACATGGCAATGGCTGCTACTCTGGTTTTAATTGCTGTTTTAATTTTAATGTTTTAAAATTGTACTAATCTTAATTTTTTCAAGTCCAGTTTTAATAGTTCAGTTAAAATATAATCTTCAGTTGTTTGCTGTCTAATTTGCTGTAATGTTTTATTATTGTCTGATGTTGATGTTTAATGTGTTATTATTTAATTTATGGGAGTCTTATTTGTTGGTTGCACCTTACTGCATTGAATGTTTACCGCTGTATGTTGTTAACCACCCTGAGTCCCCATTGGGGAGATAGGTCAGGGTACAAATAAAATTTATTATTATTATTACTATTATGCTCAAAAACTACATTCATCTTCAAATGTTTTTTTCCTTAAATGAATCTGTCAGCCTTTCAACTCATTTATTTAGTCCTTCAGTATATTGTTTCCAATGACTTGTTATTTCTACTTGGTCATGTAATGTGTTCCCTTGCTAGTTGCATACCATTTTCGCTCTTGGTTTAAATTTTCTTTTGATTTCTCTGATCTTGTGGAAAAAGTCTCTTGTTCTTCCTTTTTTAATGTCATTTTCTATTTCTCATGACCAAGTGGAAATAAAAAGGCAATGGAAACAATACATTAAAATGTGCCAACCATGTAGAAAACAAAACAGGGTGCAGGCCTTTTCTCTGTTGCCCCGGGAGGTATGGCCAGGTCTAATGATTTGAAGTTACAGAAAATTATATCTGTTGAACATTAGAAGAAACTTCTTGAAAGTAAGAATGATTGGGCAATGGAACCAACTGCCCTAGGAGATAGTGGGGTCTTATTCTCTAGCAAACTTATCAGATGCAAACAATGAGTGTCTTCCCTCATCTTCTCTCCTCTGCTGGTATGGAGTCCCCCAGAGCCGATCACAAGGCTACTTCCAGCAGGGCTCATTGAAGAACAGAAAAGGAGCCGAAAATGAAGTGGGAACAGAAGGAGAAACATCATGCAAAGGGAGACTATGGGCCCTGATGGGTGGTATCAGAGCCTGATAGTTCCCTGTGCTGCCCCACAATTTCCCCCATTGTCCCCTGCTGTCCCTCATTTTATTCCTGTTCATCTGATAAGGTCCCAGAGGTTTTCAAAAATAGGCAGGACAGCTACATGTTGGGAATGCTTTAGCTGGAGATCCTGTAGTAGTGATCATGTGATTGGACTCGATGAAGCCTTCAAATTCTATAATTTTTATTAATTACCCTCATCTTTTAGGTTTTTATGTGCTGGGGACTATGTCGTTCTATGGGGAAAGATTCTGCCACTTGTTGAACTATGAAGTTGAAGAACTGAAACAGTAAGGACTATCATTTTAACAAATGCCTTGCTCTAATAGATCAAGACTACATCGAAACATTGTCTCAAATAAGAATTAATTTAATAGTTGTATCAAACTATCTAGAGAATATCTAACTGCTCGAACTGAAAAACTATTGTATATGCTACATACCTATGATGTGGCATTCTGCATAACACATTTATTTCTTGTCTCGAACAAGAGTCTTGCATAGAAAATAAAATGATCTGCATTTTCAAGGATGTTGGAAGCACATTAGTTATAATGAGCAAAACAAGCATTGTCCCCCTGACAGCTTCACTTGACAAACCCTTGAATGTTTGACAAGAAAAAGGTCATGTTTTGTGAAATCCTTGAAAGGTCATTCAACAACAAATCACATGAATGAAATCACAGGAGTTCAGGGAGGTTAGCAGAAACACCACAGGCATTAAAGTGTGTTTTCAAGATAAACAAGGTTTAAAAAGTGTGGAGGAAACTTATGTTTCAGCCCTGGAAAATTCAGGGAGATGCGCATCAACAAAGAAGCCTCTAATTTGTCATGTACTATAATTTTACCATACTTTTTCTGCACTTTACAGTTCAGGCAAAGTATTATTTCTCATTTTCTGTATCTTTAGTTAAGGAACATCAGATAACTTGTGGTATTTAAATAACTATTTAAATTACAAAGAGATAGCTAGAATTTTTTCTGTAAAACATTGTATGAGATATGAAGTCAAGTCCATCTCAGGCAGCATCTCAGTATTTCATGGCCAGAAACTATGCAAGATCTTTCTGCTAACCATTTTGACCTGCTTGTGACCTCACATTTTCAGGTCTATTTTCTTTTCTTTTTTATCAACAGAACACAGTAATTTTCACTAGAAGGAATTACAAAGAATTGTTTATACAGGGTAATGTAACTACAGGATCAACACAGGTAGCAACATGATGTATTGGATCTGGAGGATATGGAGTGAGAACGCATTACTCAACAGAGCTAAGGACAAACATACTGCAAGATTTTCCTATGGCAACCAAACAAATTACTGTTGAGTATTACTTCCAAAAAACGCAGAGAACTAGAAGCAAGAGGAGTCTTGAAAACTTCTGATTTACTTCATTAGATTGTAGGTTTACCTTACCAACTTCCTTTCTAGAATATGATGTTTTTGAAAGAGGGAGAGAAAGAAATTAGTACATTAGTCCTACCCACCATTTTCCCAGACACATGCAGGATAACAAATGTTTCTGTTATTGTAGCATATCATAATTTATATCGATACAGCTATATCAATATAAACCAATCCTTTTCACTTAAAAATGTAATGTTTCATCAACACTGAGCAAAGTGTGGAAGAAAACTCAGGATTAATCCTATTGTCTGTCTCAGTTAAAATTACCACTTACATAAATCACATTGACTGAATGGTCTATTCTTTTTGGTCTAACAGTAGTCCTACTGGCACTCATTTCAATTCTATATCCATATTCTGCTAATCTTTTAATGTATTTATTATGCAGTATTTGAGACATATAGTATTAATATGGAGTTTCCTTCTTGTTCTTTTCAGTTCTCATTTAATGTTGTCATCATCATCATGTTGATTGGACATACTACAGGTTTAACTTTATAAATGATCATGAAAAGGAAATACTTCACACAGTGCAGAATTAAATTATGGAATTCATTACAGAAGTCCAAGATGGCTACCAACTTTGGACAGCTTTAATTAGAGAGCTGCATGAAAGACAAGGGTATCAAAGGCTCCTGCTGATCAAAATTTCTGTGTTCGACTTCCAGTATCAGAAATGGTGTATAAGTCTGTCAATACAAATTGTAAGAGAACATGAATAGAAGGGTGCTATTTTGCTCATGTTCCATTTAGTCTCTTTTGGTCAACAGAATGTTGAAAGTATATGACTATACTGTATGTGCCTTTGTTTTTACCCAGCAGAAATTTTCTTATGTACCTGAAAGCAGCTAAATCTTTTCGTAAACACTGGTGTGTGGGAGGGGGGTGCCTTCAAGTCACTTGTCAACTTATGGTGACCACATGAATTTTTCAGTGCTATTGCTTCTTCATTTTGGTGAAAGATTTTCCTCTTATTTTTTCGTTTGTATTGTATCATCTATAAGGCAAAATGTAAATAATTGTGACTTTTCATGGATTGAAAATACTTTAGGTACAAAACCCAAGATACTATATTTTCCCCTAAAGAACTTTGAAAATCTCATTTTGCTTTTGTGTCAGCAAGTATGAACCAACATTTAAATCCACTTTTAATGTAGCTCATGGATTTGACTTATTTATTTATATACTGCTTTTTAATATAGTTTTGTGTATGCAACTAAAATATTATCCCACTAGACTTATGCTCTGATAAATAAATAGATAATTCTATCTTTTACTTATTACTTACTTACTTACTTAGGCGATCCTTCTTTATCCGAATATGATGGCTCTCCAAGTGTAGTGTCTTGGCGGTGGGTATGTGGGTGACTGGTTTGGTTTTATTTTTTCTTGGAAGATGCCTGTGTGTGAGGTTTTTTTTATGTGTGGAGGTCAGTGTACAGCTGGCCAGCACACAGTCTTCACAGACCGAGAGTCCCAACCAGTGGCATGGTTAACACAATGATGGTGGCTTCTCAATCTGTTGCAGCCTTCTTCTGCCTTCACAGCCATTGTAACATGTGCCATGTTATTATCCGCCTGCTCCTCCACTGAGGTCTTTGGATTGTTTTTGTCAGGATCCTCCCCTATGGCTCCTCCTGGGTGTACATGACTCCAGTGGTTGTGCCCACAGGTTCACTGGAACACGCAAGCCCCCTCACCATGACAAGGTGACAATCCACCAAGGAGGATTTATGATTCTATCAGCTATGTATCATCAGTCGGGATGACTGCATTCCACAGCTCTTCTACCCTGGTACAGAGAAGCAATTATCCCAGGAATCCCAGATTTCAGTTAAGAAGAAAAAATCAATGGCTATATACAAATGTTTGGAAAAATCATGCTTTATCTTTCCACTACCTACATTTCAGGGGAGAAAGAAAATACTTGGAACCATAACTTCTTCAATGAATACATTCTGTCACAGCATACTGTGCAATGTAATACTATCTACTGGCATAGCAAGCAGGGCTTTACCTGCTTACAGGTAAGATGTCCACTTTTCCTGTCTAATTATGATGAATTATGATATGGTTGTGTATTTAGTATTTTGTATGAAAACTATGCTCAGATTTTTTTTTTAGTGTGAGAATCTATAAGATATGTTTAAACTCCATCCCAAAAGCAACAGAGACAAAGCAAAAAAAGGACTCACTTGCAAAAATTCACCCATATCCTTGTGGCCGAAGCAATACACTCTCGCACACTACCATAGTAATTGTAAGAAAGAAAATCCCAAAAGGCATAGAATGGCCTACCAAACCAAATACCTTCAAACTCAATAAAGATCTATAGAACCTGTGCTTAAATATGCTGAGGACCATGGATTGATATATTCTAGTTACAACTAGGGGAGAGAAGAGTTCCAGGAATAGCTTATTATACCTCTCACAACAAACACATTACATGGACATTCACCTTGAATTTCAAGATCCATGTTTTTAAAGCAGTCTCACATACATAAACCAAGAACGTTTAATAAAGGAATATCTTCATTTCCATTAGTATTAGTGCCTTGAGAGAGGGAGGGATGGAGACAGGGGAGGAGGAAGAGAGATGGAAAAGTCTGTACAATGAATGATCCAATTGACTAACAGAAAAAAGAGACCTCATTTTGTCTTTCTTGCCAACTATTTTAGTTTATTTGCCATGAGCACAGTGTATAATTAATATCGCACAAGGAGCTAGCATTGTCATTTTTCAAATCATTTCCCTGGAAATGTTCTACACCTCTTAATGGCTCTGCTAATGCTGTAGCTGTCATGTTTTGGACAGCTGTGTTTTTACAAGACAAACTCAGCTGTGCTGTGTACCTCTCTGTAGACTTTTTAGCTCAATGGCTCAGAGGCCATGAATGCCAGCTGTTAATGGCTGCATGGAAATCTTTGATTAATTTTTTTGTAACCTCTTGCTGTTGATTAGTACTCAAATGTCACCTTCCCATTTTCTGTCTCCAACCAGATCTTTCCCAAGATCACCCTGATAAATGAAGGATCAAACTAAATATGCCAAAATTGGTGCGGGGAAATCATATGACTAGTTAAAAGCAGGACAGCTGGTCCAGATGTGAAAAGAATATGAAGTCCGAACAGCAGCCAGGTCAATCTTGTTTAAAATGCAACATTGCTCAAGAGACTACGTCTGTAACTTAAGCTAATAATAAATTCGCTCAATATTTGGCAATCGCCGAACAATGTAATCCCTTGATAAAACATACATGAATTAGGAAAGGGGAGGCAAATTATGCACACATTATTCTCCATTGTGTCTGCAACCTCTGAAATCCATCATCTGCCTGTAGCCCAGCTAAATATCTATATTAAAGAGTAAGGGGAACAATAAAATTGTGTGCCAACTTAATCAAAGAGCTAAGATATTGTTAATGGACAAAAAATTATCTAGCAGATACATAAGCACAGCTACTAGCCAGAAGTATTTTAGAGGGCCATTCAACAACTGAAAGTCAACCTGATTTAAAAAGAGTCATGTTCTTTTGTTACAGAAAAATAATCTCCTGACACCTGAAAAATTAGCACATTTATTATACAGGAAATCTCTTAGGCAAGAGCCTGCTTCAGGAGATGTACTGGAACACTTGCTTGCATTGAATTTAAAAAAGTTATGTTAAAGGAATGATGAGGTAAAAGAAGCATCAACAGGAAGTCAGAGAAATCGGCCCCTAGGAAGGGAAATTTACTTCTGGAAGAGTTATCATGGGGAAAAGGTGTCTCCACTGAAGCTTTCTCACCAATCCATTTTTCCACAACAAGCCATTTTTTTTTCAAAATCCAACTCTCATAGGACAGAATATGAGGTGAAATCTTCTGAACAGGGGCACAGACAGCAAAACAAACACCACAAGGGTGTTAACCCTTCCCTATACAATCCTAAGCCAAATCCAGTCAAATATACATACAGGGGACTGCCTGTGTGTGTGTGGCTGAAGTGACGCTTTAAAAATGTTTCTGTTGCAACTTACAAACAAGTTCAACTTAAGAACAAAGCTACAGAACCTATCTTGTTCATAACTTGGGGACTGTCTGTAGTCCAAACTGCAATTATAAATAATTTCAGAAATTTCAATCCCAATATATTATCTGAAAATTCTAATCTTTTTATCAAAATCAAAAGCATGCATATAATGAATCAGATATTGCTGGGTGTATGTGTTGAAAACCAACTTGAGAAAAGCAGCCAACAGTACTTCATGCTGTGCTTGCAAAGTGCTGAAGGAAAGTGGTGCTCATGAGCTCGGAGACAGTAGGTTTACAGCTCGGAACCAGCCAGGCCAGAGAAAAGTGACATGAACAGGATGCTGCTAAAACATGCAGCACAATTCAAAAACACACACACACAAACACACACAGTATTCTCTTCTGCATGATTTGCTGCCATTTAACAGACAATAAACAGCAACTTTAGATTGCTAACAACATGTCATTTAAGGTTTGCTGTTGCTCAACATCAAGGAAAATCAATGCCAGCTCTACAGGGGCAGAAAAAACCAGAGAAGTGAGCTCCATTTCAGGTCTGTTTGAACTCATTTCCTTTCTCCATGGTTGCCCCCTTGTACACCCCCTCAGGCATCCCCTCGCAGCAGGCATGACAGTTTGACACATTGACAGCTTGCACTGAATGACAACTGATTTGTACAAATTTCAAGCCTTATAAATCTACCTGTCACAACAACAACATAAAAGAGCTCGGACCCAGCAGGTAACTCAGAAAAATCTTCCCCTGACGGCACTTTCTGAAAAGCAATGGCTTGCCTCCTGCCACAAAATCCAACTATCATCCTTGTAGAACTTTGAATAAAAATTCAGGGCCCATTTTCTTGCCAACAGGCTACCAATCGTCTTATTTAAAGATTAAAAAGAATGAACAGAAGGGAAACGTGCACGCACACACAGATGCACACAGAGTTTCATTTTATTCCGATATGAAAGTGGTACCACCTGCTATTGCAGGCTTTATCACACCATTTTTATCTAGAGAGCTCAGACTGAGTAAATGAGCAGAAATTTTTTACGGCATTTAAACAATATTCCAGATTGCAAAGGTATTATGCATCCATTACATGGGAACTATTTAGACCATTGGCTGCTAAGTATTCAAGGGATGGACAGTTTGTTCAGTGTTGCTTCTCTTTTTGAATCAAGTGTGTATTTATAAAAGGGAAGGCTTAACAGTTTTTTAATATGTTTAGCAGCATATTAGTTGAACAGCAAATCTTTTCATCCTACTCAATGATTCAACCATTCACTACAGAGTAGGCACAATATTTTAATACCAACCCCTTGTCCTAAATCTTCATCATAGTACACCAAGACAAATATGACTATTTTTCTGACTTGAAAAGAATTTCCAGCATCAATACTGAAATGGACTGATAATTTAACAACAGAGATATTTTGATGTATTTAGCCACCATTACAAGTTGAAGTTACAGAAAAGCTTAATTATAGCACCAAGTAAAATATAGTACGTTAGTGCTCAACCCTGTGTGTTTAAGGTATTCAAACAAAGATCAAGTTCTGAAACACTTATGACAACTGGACATCAAAAGAAAAAATATTATAAAAATATTGCTAAATTTCATCACAGAGTCATTCCAAACAGACTGGGCTGGATGGCATAATGTGACATGGATCAGTATAAGACAGCTCCATGTGTATAGTAGCAGTTACCCATCAGCAAGCCTTAGCAAACAACTACTGCCTTGGCTACACGTTCTGAAACTGATCACTCCAAAAGTGGCAAGTGGGTTTAAATTTATAATGGATAAAAAGCAAAGAAAGACTTGCACATATGGCATGCACTGCTACTTGGCAAGGTCAGGCAGTGAGCTTCAGATGTTAGCTGCAAATGCAGCAATAGCAGTCCATTGGCAATTCCTTTCTTAGCTCCAAGGCAATTCCACTTTGTTGGGAAGACAACATTATGTGTTCCACATAGACTGTTCTATTCCCTTAAACTGTCCTCAGGTGAGATGGAGGAGGGGAGAGGTCTACTCCACTGTCAAGATTAAACTGTGACTTTAATAAATGACAAAACTGCACTATTTTATCCTTAAGCTCAGCAAAGTATCACAGGCTAGCCCTGCATGCCCAACTAGTATGCCACATCCAATGCTCAATTTACTTTAGGAAAAAATGCATAAAAGTGAAAACCCACCTAGAACTGAACATCTTTGTCTCTGGTTCACCAACAAAATATGCTGAATAATATAGACCATTCAGTTCCCTGCACTTTTTCTCTGTACAGGACTTAAGGCGGCTCACAGCATAAATTAGTACAATTAAAATCAATCATAATATTTTAAAAATTAAACCAACTTTTTAAAGAATATAAAAACTGAATCAAAAGCTTTTAAAGGAGATGACAAAAAGTATCAACATTACTACTCCCGTTAAAGTGTCCTTCTGAAATGGACAAAAAGACTTTCTACTTACACATAAAAAGTATACACAATATTGGCGTTGCTTACAACTTCTGTCTACTGCATGGACATTCCTCAGAAAAGGAACATTGCTTTATGGCAATTGTGAACTTATGATTTCCAGCAGACAGCAAAACTTCATTTCATCATTGAAAAGATTATCAAGAAACCATTTCAAGCAACCATTATCAGCCTTTCATTCTGTTGTGCTTCCTATAATTCAACCAATATGGTATATCAATGGGGAGAGGTAGAAGGGAACATTGAGCAATCATGATCTGATAAATTCCTCACTAGGTTCCTCCCTAGGTTCACTGCACATTAGGATAAGAGGTTTTATGTGGGTACATGTATTCATGTCTGAGAATTAATTAAACCTGGTACACCAACAAGTTAAACTTTTAGAAAATTTCATTTACTGGTTGAACAAGTGAGAAAGGACAGTGCAAATTATGTCTCACAATAAATGGCAGCCCTGAATCTAGAGCCCTCTGAGTTGTGCAAATTCTGACTGTATATTTCTCCCTCGTGCTCAGAATCACAGAATCATAGAGTTGGAAAAGACCACATGAACATCCTGTCCAACACCCTGACATGCAGGAAAAGGATAATCAAAGCATCCCCAACAGATGCCCATCCAGGCTCTGTTTAAAATCCTCCAAAGAAGAAGTCTTGTTCATCTTGCTACCTGAAAGTCAAATTTTTATAAACTAAAAGTTACATTTGGTTCCAATTATGACCAAAAATGGGGCAGGGTGGGGGGAGAGGGGAGAGATATAGACTTCTCACTCAAGAAGATGACGAGAATAACGACAATTCCCTGTAGAGGTAGTTTTACTTAGTCATTATGCCTGAAAGGTTTTTTCCCCTCCCTTGACTTATATTTGTTAATTTGATTGAACAGTTGTTGGGAGAAGGGTATCTTATTTTGTATTTCCACATATTGATACAGTCAACCATATTGATTCTTCACTGCTTTGCAACATTTCTCAGTAGTATAATGGTGTTTCTAAGAGCTGTAAAATGTAAATGTGAAATCATGTTTAATCAAACACAGAACTTGAAAAGAAAACACACACCCAACTACACTCAGTGGGGGAGGGAGGGCAACAAGCAACATACCACATAGTATGGAGATACAATGTTGGAGATGAAATGACCACAACTTGATTGGTTACAACTGTCAGACCTTGGAGTAATATAGTACAAGAGATCAGGCACTTGTTAACCTGCCTGCCAGGCTTCATTGCAACTCACCTGCTGCAGAAATCCAAGGGATAGCAAGAAATGGGATCCATATAAGCTTGTTTCCCTTGTCGTTTGGAAATCTGTGGGTGGCACTTCCAACACTCCTTAAAGAAAACCCCCCAAAGCAAGGACAGGTGGGCATGCAGGACCCAGTCCTCCCTCCAGACCAATGCCAAAATTGGCAGCCATCAAAGTTATGACTAGGGATAAAAAGAATATTCCAAAATATTTTTAAAGGCAAAACAAAAATTCCTTGCTTGAGAGACCCTTGTAAAAAGAATCCTATGCTTACAATAATCTTTGCTGTGCAGGATTTATTCTGCACAAAATTCACATGGGACCATTTTGTACAGGAGAAATCGGAGAGTAATATCTCTAATAAATAAATACAGTAGAGTCTCACTTATCCAACATAAACAGGCCGGCAGAACGTTGGATAAGCAAAAATGTTGGATAATAAGGAGGGATTAAGGAAAAGCCTATTAAATATCAAATTACCTTATGATTTTACAAATTAAGCATCAAAACATCATGTTTTATGACAAACCAACAAAAAAAAGCAGTTCAGTACACGGTAACGTTATGTAGTAATTATTGTATTTATGAATTTAGCACCAAAACATCAAAATGTATTGAAAATATTGACTACAAAAACACTGACTACTAAAGGGCAGACTGTGTTGGATAATACAGAACGTTGGATAATCAAAGGTTGGATAAGTGAGACTCTACTGTATATTTTCTATAACAGAAGAAAAAAGCTATGATAGGGGAGCTTATGCGGCAGAGGTAACACATCATTGATTGGCATTACAAAAGAATTTGCTATCTAGAAAACAGAGTTTCTTTCAGAGAAAATAGTATTTCTATGTAGAAATGTTATTTTCTGTGCAGAAAATGCTGCTCTCTGTACAAAACAAGCACATATGAATTTTATAAAGAATATGCCCAAATTGCAAACAGGTTTTTGAAAACTCTATGGTTTTTGATAACTTTTTCACAGGGAGAAGAAAATAGTTAAAATCATTAATTATTTCCTTCAAGAAGAAATTTTGGGAATGCAGGAAGAGAGATATAAAAAGCAAAAGATTTCCCCCAGAGTCATACATAATGCCACATAAACCTACATGCAATGCCCCAGGAGTGGAATAATGGTAGAGAACATCACAGCCAAGAGATTATTTAGCAAAATGGGAAGGATAAATTGTTTTGTGGCAGATCAAAAAGAAGTCTTCAATCTCCAGGTCTGCCCAGGAATCTGCTGCCTGCCAATAAGCCAACTAACTTCTCCTTAGCTAACATGCTATGAGCCTATGCCAACCAGGGAGCTCCATGGAAAGAAGACATACAATCACCAAGGAGAAGGCAATGATTTGCATCTTTTCTGTGCTAATGAAATTCCAGGTAAGTCCAGAACTGATGCTAATCAAAGGTATGGGACTGCAGAGATTCCACCACCCAGTGATTTGTTCACAAGGCTAGCAGTACGGACCCAGCCATTACTTCCCGCATAATGAACCAAAAGTGCCCAGAAGGACTTGGATCCTTATCACTGTTTGTAAAATTCTCCTGAAATATCTTCATGAAGCTAATACAGTGGGATTTGGATGAATGAAATGTTACAAAATGTTAAAAGCAAGGTAATAGACAAGCATGGAATTGCCAGTGTGCCACGGTACTTGATTTACTCATGCATTTACATTTGTTTCCTGCCGTAATGGCCTATTATGCCAGGTGCTCTAGGTAACTCATAATATAAAACCACTAAAATACATGCAAATCTAACACAAGCAATAAACAACAAAATCAAGCCATAAACACATCTGTAAATTGGTAGTCAACTACCCTAATTGCAAAATAGTATATGTTGTAAAAGGTTCATAGCAATTAATGAGAATTAGACAAAGATGTTATAATATTTAAAGTGTTTGTACATACTGCTTATACATGGACTAAATACCCTGAAAGCACCATGTCTGATCTTGGAAGTTAACCAGGGTCAGCTATGGTTCCTATAAGACAAAAATGTAGAAGCTGTGTTATACACTGGAGTAGTTTTAGGAATAATGTGGGTCTCCTGCTGTTGGATTGCAATTCCCAGCATTCCTCACCATTAGCTCTGTTAAGACTCATAGTCCCACAGCATGTGGAAGGTAGCCATCCCTAGTTCAAAAGACAAAATAGGTTTTTAGTTTTTAAATTTTGTAACAGAAAGACTGCCCCAATATAATGACATCCTTTCAGCATTCCACATATAGAAGCCACCTGTACTGATTGCTGAAGTATTTATTGGCAATGGGATTGAATCATCCACGAAATCTGCAAACAAAAAGGTAAGATATGGAAGGTAAGGCAGACCTCCTGTATCTCACTGTTGCCCAGTTCACCTGAACTTGCTACTTGGAATGGCTGACTTGCTTTTGCCCAATGATAGGGCTGGCCTTGTTTAGTAGAAAATTCTGCATACCCAATATATAAAAATCTCACAGACATACACATGAGAAAGAACTTTCTATTGGGTACATTTTTCTCATGTCAGAACAGTATTCAATAAGACACTGGCTGGTTATGTGCAAAATAATGCACAAGAAGGCCCAAATTCTAGGCTCCTGTTCTCTGAACTTGCACAAGTCAATAAATTTTTGCCGCTTGCAACCATCAGTTTTATTTGTAACTGTCAAAGGAAGGGAAATCTGTAATTGTTAAGAGAAAAGAAGCCTGTGCAAATTCCTCCCTGTGCAAAGTGAACAGTCAATCACTTTTATAAGGACAGGAACAACTGAAACTATCCATTCGTATACTTTCCTTTAGTCAACAATATTACCTTTAGTAATCTGGGGAATGTGCATCCATAAATTACAGAAAGTGTTATTGCATTGCTGAATAAACAGCAACATTTCCATCAGCAGCAGTGGCAGCCTCACAAAGGTATAACAAACAGACTCAATCATTTTCTTGTCAAGCTTTGCAATGAGTGCAGAGTTTACTGCTGGAGATAATGTTGCTTTCCTCAGCATTGTGTGCCAAACTGCAAACTGCTTATTAAAACAAAACCTCTTCTTTCCTCCTCCCCCCCCCCACTTTTTTTTTTTTTTGCCTGAGCAGTATGAGTTGGATAATCACATACTGCACTCAAGGAAAAAACCAGGGTTGGTGCCCCAGAGTTAGCAATCAAGCAAAAGAGTTAACATTTAGTAAGTAAAGACTGGTCGGGAAAAGAAAATAACAAATTAGCTTAAAAGGACCTACTGGTAAGAATGCCCCTGGTTGATCGATTTCCCTGTCACTCCAGACAATAGGGTAAGAATGTAAAGAGCTGCCATGACAGGTCAGGACAGCGATCCATCCAGCTCAGCATCCTGTTTTCCATCAGTGGCCTGCCCCAAGCCTCAGGAAAGTTCACAAGCAGGGCACATTGGCAATATCCATCCTCCCATACATCCCAAGCATCTGAGGATGACAAGGAAATATCTCTGAAAACTGACTTCCATGACTAGTACTATTAAGAAGTAGCTGCCTTCTTTTACCATTTCCAATCCGTTTATGCCAACTGCAACACAACATCCCATGGCAATTCTGTTGCAGTACCTTTGATGAGTTAGCAACCTTTGAAATGATGGAGGATCCCTTAACGGAGCTGGAAAAGGAATAGCTCAATGGCTGCAAATACAATGCAGACTGGCCTAGGGTTATCACCAGACAATATGCCATATAAAATAACAATGCAACTGTCTACACCAGTGTCGTCTCTAGATATTCTGGCCTACAACTCCCAGAAATCCCAGCCAGTTTACCAGCTGTTGGGATTTCTGAAAGTTGAAGGCCAAAACATCTGGAGACCCACAGGTTGAGAACCACTGGTCTACACCATATTACAAGTAGAAACTGACTAGCTTACTTAATATTGTTTGAATCCATGCACCCTGTCAGGAGTGCTTTGAGTGTGTATTCCTGCATGGGCGTTCAGCTGGATTACTTTTTGGTCTCTTCCAACTTTTATGATCTTGTGAAGTATTACAGCATACAGTCAAATAATCACATCACCCAAAAGCACTCCCCCTAAAAGCAAAGGGTAAACAAGAGCTGTAAACTGCTTAAGGATATAACCAAGAAACAGGAATAGGAGCCTGCACGCCAGCTCCAATTTTCAGTACTGTACAGCTAGTCACTTTCTTTTAGAACATGCTCTCCTGATCCCAGATGGATGGACAAGTAAGGGTTTGAGTTTATAGATGTATGCGAGTAAAGTGTCACTGGACTTTTATCCTGTCCACTTTTGGTTTTCTCCTGCCCAGTATTGACATAAAGCCCTGGGAAGGACATGGTATAACACTACTAAGCTATCAAACCCAGTTCCGATTTCATTTTTTAAAAGAGCATGACAGCAATTTTATGTGACTGAATAAAAAGAAAACTCAAATGAGCAAGCCTTTGAGGTGTCGGGAAACCAATCTTGGTATGAAATCCATCATTCCTGGTTTTAGAAATACCCCTGTAACCCTTCTCACTGTTCCCGCCATCACAGTTCAATGATCAGAATTTGGGAAACACCTGGTTTTCAAAGCTGTATCCAGAATACTATTGTTAACTTTTGAAAGTTCCCAATTGCTTTAAATCCAAGGTGAAGAAAGAGCAAACTGAGAGAGAGAAGACAGATAGCCCATGGCCACCTTCTCTAAAGGTAGAACTTTTAAAACTATCCTTAGTAATCATCTTCCCTCATCCCTGCCAAATGTTATTAATAACCTTTGTAACTTTTATGAGAGTTTCCACCTGTTAAAACATGCCAGTGTCATCTTTGATTTCTTTAAAGTCACTCTGAGGATTGTGAAGTATTTATTATGTAGAGAAAAAATCTGACACATGACTACTTCCAATTCCTTCAGTTCTATGATTGGGGGTAGTGCAATGTTCACAATGTTTATGTAGCCAAGGAAAAGGTTTCTGATAATACTGTGAAAGCCTAATCATCATCTCCTGAACCAGTTATTTTACTCTCAGCTCATGAACAGAAAACAGAATGTTGATGGATAGCAAAAGATATTTAAATATGGACTTAAAACCAACCTAAAAAATGTGGGAGACCCTGGCCCTTGAGCACGCTAACTGGAGGTCAGCTGTTATCAACAGTGCTATAGATTTTGAAGAGGCATGATTAAAGGGTGAAGGGAAGAAACATGCCAAGAGGAAGGCAAACACTTGTTAGGATCACTTTCCATCTGGAAATCAATGTCATCATTGTGATAGACCATGAGAATCTAGAATAGGTCTCTACAGTCATGTATGGACCCATCACCAAGACTCTACCTCTAGAAAACTATCATACTTGACCACAAGTATGGTACCACATATCACCAGTATCAATCTGTTCAACAAAGTTATAATTTTGAAGCAAGTTCTGGGAGCTATTGGAGATTATGTCTTCTATTTGCAGTTGCATGACCAACACTACTAATAGACAGCCAGTTAAGCTAACTAACAATGCTATCTCTTATCTCATGACCTGAATATCCAACTAATCAGATGATTAAAGTCATCCATTATTGTATCAGTATCACCTCTGGATATAATGCCATTAACTGCAGTTACAAACTGACCAAAACCTTGGCATATTTGCCTCCAGTATATTAACCAAGTGGGCAGTCAACAACATTGTCCTGAAGGCCACCAACTATAATACAGTGAGGCTGTGAACCTTCTATGTTGCTGAACTAGTATATTAAAACCATTGCTATGCATGCTGTTTCCCTCAAACCTAGCAAGTCTTATTGATGCAGTTGGGAAGAAGAGAGCATTTCAAGACAAAACTATGGTATTGTCTGAGTAATATATTGTTGAATTATGCTCTACCCTCTGATCACAGAGGATGGAGAATAAATAGCAGGATTTTACAAATCCTCTAAGAACATCCTATAATAATTCTTTAAAACATATGACTGCAAAAGCAATCGTTTATGCAGCTAGGAGCGTTGTTAAAAAAAAAATCTACAAAGCGGTTAAGAGACAAATCAGATGATTTTTTGGGGGGAAAATTATCAAAACAATTGCATAGACACCACACAGATACAAAGACAAGGGATGCATGTGTGTGACCACACAAAACATCACCTGTATTACAGATTATCCAGGCATTATCATAATCCCGCCCGTGCTTAAAAGCACTCACCGCAAACTGGGCATCACAACAAAACTTGCTGTTGTTATTGCTGTGTGCCTTCACATCATTTCAAAGGTATGGCATCCCTAGGGACAATGTATCATGGGGTTTTCTTGGCAGGTTTTGATCAGAAGGGGGCTACTATTGCTTACCTCTGAGGCTGAGAAATTGTGACTTGGCCACATTCACCCATGGGATTTCTTTGGATGAGCAGGGATTCAAATCCTGGCCTCTTGATGTTTTAATTCAACATTCAAACCATAACACATGCTGGCTCCTCACAACAGAATTTCAGGATAATTTTAACACACAGTGGTCTCTCTGTGTGTGTGTGTGTGTGCGCGCGCGCGTGTGTGTGCATGTGTGTGTGCCCTAGAGCAGCAGTTCTCAACCTGTGGGTCCCCGGGTGTTTTGGCCTACAACTCCTGTAAATCCCAGCCAGTTTATCAGTGGTTAGGATTTCTGGGAGTTGAAGGTCAAAACATCTGGGGACCCACAGGTTGAGAACCACTACTCTAGATCAGACATGTACAGCATTTAAGCACATTTGAGTAAGAAATGTGTATCTGTGTGAACAACAAAAACAGCACAAAACTAATCAGTCCATGGTGAAGTGTAAACTAATCAACAAAGTTCTTCACCTAGTGAAAAAGCGATACCATGTATAGCTCTTTGGAAATGGCATCATAAAGTCAAGATGCAATTAAGAAATGGGCTCAGTCTTGTATTACCACCCAACATGGTCCAATAACATGACTAGAAATCAGTTAGTAGTGTGGAAGGACAGTCCTTCAGATCCTTGAAGCCTATGTCATCTAAAGCTTTACAGGTCAACACCTGCACTTTTAATTTGGCTCAAAAACAGATAGGGAAACAATGCAGTGTCTTCGGGACTAGTGCTGTATAATCGCAAGCATTTGACTCTTCCAGCACATTGACCACTATATCTTCTGGATCACCTTTATGGGCAACCCTATGTAATGTAATTTACAATAATCCAGAGGAGAGGTTAACAAAACATGGATCAATGTGGTAGAATAAGGCATACTTGCAAAATATGGGGAAACTGGCAATTTGGGGCTTCAGTTAAAGAACTGGATCAAAAATTATGTCCAATATCTACAAAGAATCATAGAATTGTAGAGTTGGAAGAGACCTCATGGGCCATCCAGTCCAACCCCCTGCAAGAAGCAGGAAAATCTCATTCAAAGCACCCCTGACAGGTGGCCATCCAGCCTCTGCTTAAAAGCCTCCAAAGAAGGAGCCTCCACCACTGTCCGGGGGAGAGAGTTCCACTGCCGAACAGCTCTCACAGTGAGGAAGTTCTTCCTGATCTTCAGGTGGAATCCCCTTTCCTGTAGTTTAAAACCATTGTTCCGCGTCCTAGTCTGCAGGGCAGCAGCAAACAAGCTTGGTCCCTCCTCCCTATGACTTCCCCTCACATATTTGTACATGGCTATCATGTCTCCTCTCAGCCTTCTCTTCTGCAGGCTAAACATGCCCAGCTCTTTAAGCCGCTCCTCATAGGGCTTGTTCTCCAAACCCTTGAACATTTTAGTCACCCTCCTCTGGACGGTTTCCAGCTTGTCAACATCTCCCTTCAACTGCGGTGCCCAAAATTGGACACAGTATTCCAGGTGTGGCCTGACCAAGGCAGAATAGAGGGGTAGCATGACTTCCCTGGATCTAGACGCTATACCCCTATTTATGCAAGCCAAAATCCCATTGGCTTTTTTTACCGCCACATCACATTGTAGGCTCATGTTTAACTTGTTGTCCACGAGGACTCCAAAGTCTTTTTCACAAATACTGCTGTCGAGCCAGGCATCCCCCATTCTGTTTCTTTGCATTTCATTTTTTCTGCCGAAGTGAAGTATCTTGCATTTGTCCCTGTTGAACTTCATTTTGTTAGTTTCGGCCCATGTCTCTAATCTGTCAAGATTGTTTTGAATTCTACTCCTGTCTTCTGGAGTGTTAGCTATCCCTCCCAGTTTAGTGTCATCTGCAGACTTGATGATCGTGCCTTCTAACCCTTTGTCTAAGTCGTTGATAAAGATGTTGAACAGAACCGGGCCCAGGACGGAACCCTGTGGCACTCCACTTGTGACTTCTTTCCAAGATTGGTGAGCACCCTTTGGGTTCGTTCGCTTAACCAATTACAGATCCACTTAACCGTAGTTTTGCCTAGCCCACATTTGACTAGTTTGTTTGCCAGAAGGTCATGGGGGACCTTGTTGAAGGCCTTACTTAAATACAGATAGGCTACATCCACGGCATTCCCCACATCTACCCAGCTTGTAACTCTATTGAAAAAAGATATCAGATTAGTCTGGCATGATTTGTTTTTGGTAAATCCATGTTAACTATTAGCAATGACTGCATTTGTTTCTAAGTGTTTGCAGACCACTTCCTTAATGAACTTTTCCAGAATCTTGCCTGGTATTGACGTGAGGCTAACCGGATGGTAATTGTTTGGGTTGTCCTTTTTTCCCTTCTTGAAGATAGGGACCACACAGAGCCAGTCCAACAATGAGGCGAATTAAGCAGTCACTTCGGGCGCAAAACATATGGGGGCGCAGTCGAGACTGCTTTTTCTGTTGATTTCTTGTAAAACATGATGTTTTGGTACTTAATTTGTAAAATCTTAATGTAATTTGATGTTTAATAGGCTTTTCCTTAATCCCTCCTTATTATCCAACATTTTCACTTATCCAACGCTTTTATTTTTCAGTGATTGGTTTGGGGGGGGGGCAAAATTCTGTTCGCCTACACTTGAAAAATACCTAGGACCGGCTCTGGGACCACATTTGCCCTCCTCCAATCTGCTGGGACTTCTCCCATTCTCCAAGAACTCTCAAAATGATTGCTAGTTGTTCCGAAATAACTTTCGCTAGTTCCTTCAATACTCTTGGGTATAGATGATCCGGCCCTGGAATCTTAAATTCATTTAGAGTGGCCAGGTAACATGACTAACTGCTTCTTACAATTACTCTCCATTGAAGCAAGTAATTTGACCAACCAGACAATTTGACAAACCGCATCTCCAACTACAAACCTGCTTGGGCACTATGGTCAGCGGAAGAGGCCCTGCTCTCAGTCTCACCCGCATCTCAAGCACAGCTGGTGGGAACGTGAAAGGGGACCTCCTCCCTAATAGCATTTGGAGAGGAGGAGGGTTAGAATGTCAGGTATAAGTACCTCAGACTGAAAAAGGCGTCTTCCTTTAGCTCATCTGGTTGCATAAAAATCTTTAATCATTTTAACAACTTTATACATATTTTTAGACTAGGCTAGACTTAAGTTTGTGTTTGATGTTAGATATGTTGTGGTTGTCCGGCTATGTTGTTTAATTTTATTTATCAGTTACTTTGTTATAGTTATGAATTTACGTTTGGGATTAGGCGGGATTGTTTATTTTGTCTTTGTTTAAAGTATTATGGTATGGAATGTTTGCCATTTTTTGTTGGAAGCTGCCCTGAGTCCCTTTGGGGAGATAGGGCAGAATATAAATAAAGATGATGATGATGATTATGATGATGATGATTATTATTATTATTATTATTATTATTATTATTATTATTATTATCCTGTTTCTTTATCAATTTGATCCTTCAGTCGTGACTTCTGATGCAGAGGTATCACAAATTTATTTGTCTCCAGAGAAGGTTACCCAGCATAGTAGCTCAGCAATCTCAAATACAAGTAATATTTATTTCTGTATGCAATAAATTTAAATCTTTGGGATGTAAGAGCACAATATGTCTATATTTTAATTCAAAGGGAAAAGGTTGTTCCCATTTTAATTTCCTTCACCTTGCAGACAATTCTAAAATGAGAAATCAAGAGACAGTCGTTTCTGGCATAGCACTTGGGATAACAAGAACACATAGTCCACATTTAACTATCAAGTCAAATTTCGAAACAGCTCAGCCACTGTCATACAGAAATAAAAGAGAGCATATTCTATTCAACAATAAAATTTGCGTTGTGTTATAAGTGCTATTCAAGAATCAAAAAGAGTCCTTCTAAAATCCAAACTACATAATATATTAGATGCATGTGTCCAGCTTTTTGTAATTTAAAAATTAAATTTCATTGCTCATCAAATTATGTTTTTCCCATTTTCTGGTTGTTTTTAAAACAACCCATTCATGCTGTCTCCTTTCTTCTTTAACTCTCTTTTACACACTCATGCAAGGAATGGATAATCAATTATTTCAATACTAACTGTACCCATTCAGTACTAAACTTAATCATTTAGAGTGAATGTAGTTGTTTGTTACATGTGTAATTTTTCTGAAAGTACTTTAACAACTTATATCACATTTCAGCATGTTTAGCTATATAAATAATACCTTGATATCCTTCAGTGAGATGGAAATGGAAAATGTTTCATGGGTTTTAATGTCTTCATATTACTTTGAATATATGAAAATTTTACATCAATTTGTTTTGCAGCCACAGCTGAACTGATGGAGAAAGAGGGAAGGATAATGTATCTTCAGATTTATCTGCATTTTCACATTAACTACATACAAAATGAGCTCTTTTCAAAAGCATCAATCTGAAAAAAAGAAACATCACACTTAGAGTTTGGCAGAATGCCTAAAAACTATTTTCTGCCACTACAGCTTGGTAAGCACCAGGATTGGTTAAAACAAACAAACAAAATCCAAATTTTGTTTTAAGCTAAAAATCATATGGTGGAATGTACTAATATTTGCAAAATCAAAGCTCTTGAAAGGTTAGATCTGCAACCTTTTCTACCATAGAATCTAAAATTGTGTGAGAAGATCCTTAATGGGGTGATTTAAAGACCCTCTCTTATAATTTTAAAGTGGACCGTAAGCAAAGGATCAACCCCATCTCATTTAGCTCCAATGCAAAAGAAGCAATTTACATGGTTGCATGTGTTAGAACATCATTTTAGCAGGTCACCATGTACCTCGACCTCATAGTTAGCACAATGTATTGAAGAGTCAAACTTTGCATTACACCGAATCTTATTGGATTTTTCCCCCTTCAGAGCGTCTTTCAAAAGTATAATCATACAAGACAGGCTGTGAGAAATGATGGAAGATGAATAGAGAGGCTGTTTCACCCTTCCTCAGCCTTTAAGTTGCTTTTTCACGTTCAAAAGGTATTCTTATATTTCCCCCCCCCCCCCTTGGCAGCAGGTAAAAAAGCAGCTTAAAACAAGTGAAATTCAACAGGAGGGGAAAGCGTTAAGTAGCCTTTTATGCCCATCCGTGATTTGCAGCCTGTTCAGTCTTATTATGTTTATATATATATATATATATATATATATATATATATATATAACCCCATGTAACATGGATATCCAAGTGTCCCCCAAACATTTCTAAAACTATCCCATGATGCAGTTCTGCAGCTTATAAAACAGCTCCCTGCATTTTTCTTTCCTTGTTTGATTAGGATTTAGACTGTGCTGACAGATTATCATTGGAAAGACCCCTGGCTGTGCCAAAAAGGACAAGTTAAGCAAAGGATTAACCAATAGGCTCTCCCTAATGCAGTCAAACTGTCACTAAGATCAAAGGCTTTCACAAGAGACAGAAAGTAATTTAGGCAAGTGTCCTCAGATAAATTAATGCAAAGGAAAATGAACAATCAAACTGTGCCTGACTGAAAAGGGATATACTACTCTGCTTTCACTTCTCAGAAAGCAGTCTTTGTATATATATTTTAAAAAAAAAGAAAAAAAAGAAAGAAAACAAAGCTACTCTCATTCTTGATTTACATTTCTTTCTTGGCATGTGTATTACAAATACAAGCATGTAATAAAATACCTTTAAATTTTTGTTCCTCACACCCAAAGAGGAAAAACTATTGACCATCTTGCCATTTTTCCTCCACTACCTTTGCTCAATCTGTTTATTAAACACTGAAATCTGATCCGAGAATTTGAACAATATGATCCCGCTTTGAAGTCACAACACCAACTGGGCTAGGAAATACAATCTGGAATGCAAGAGGTCACACGGTCTGTGTTTTTTTTTTCTTACCCGTCTCATCTGTTACTGTCACAGAGAGCCACAATCATGGAGATGTGTTAAGGGTTTAAGAGGACACAACCCAAGATTAACCTTCCCTTGTGAGTGATGCATTAGTATATCCCTCTGTAGGGAGGATAACACACAAAGAAAGAAACAGTGTGTGCTACACCTACTGTAGTTGTTGTCTTCCTCCACCTGTTTGCAAAAAAGTGTTAATGCCATCACTATTTCTTCAAATCTCTTATTCAGTTTGATCCTGTATAAATTGTTCTGGGAAGCATAACTCTTTAATGGTGTTTTTTAATAAATGGTTAAAGCTCATCTTCAGCTTTCTGCTCTATTGTCCATCATCTTAGAGGCTAAAACTGTTTCCACAACTCTATTCCCGAATTTAGGAAAGCTCCTAAATTCCTCATTTGTAACTAATTTAGTGCAAACCAATAATCTGCTACGGAAAGCATAAAATTATTCAGAAAACAAACAATAACAACACACATACATTTTACAGATAAGAAACCTTAGATAAACAAAAGGTTTCAGTCAGTGCTCAAAACTCAATAATAACGAAGCAATGCATAATAGCAAATGAGAATCAGCTCTTCAGCATTATAATATGTGCCATCTGCTGCAAAGGTACCAGACTAACAAAATATCATGTTTTTATTTTATTTTGTTCTCTGTCTCACAGGGAGCTTTCTTACTTCTGTTTGTTGCCAAGGGATCGAGCATCTGTTGACTTTGATATGGTCAAAATAAACTCTCCATTGCTTATTTATTTATTTATTTAAGATTTTTTTGCTCCGCCTTTCTCCATAAGTGGACTCAAGGTAGCTTACAACAAAATAAATACATGCAGTACAAAGTAAAAACATGGTTAAAATCACATATTCAAAAACCTGCTACCACCTCCCCCCAAAAAACTCCTTCAATATACAAATGATAAACCTTAAAACTCAACCCAGCCCTGACAAATACAGTCTTTAGTTAAAGGCTTTCTTAAATAAGAAGGTCTTTGCCCCTTTCTTTATCCTTATGACTTGTATTTTGGAGTAGATCCCATGTATCCAATGAGGAAACTGTGCAGCTCTCCAGATGTTAAATTAAAATTCCCATAACCCTCACCATTGGCTGGGAATGCTAGGAGCTGCACTTCAGTAACAGCTGAAAGGTGCACAATTCCCATGTCTGGTTGAAACCCAATTAATTGCCTGCATGGACCACTTTTGTCCAATATGAAGTGATATCTGTTTATTTGTTTGTGAAACACCAGGAAATCATTCATTGCTACAATGGATGGATGGTGGGTGGTAGGGGCACCTTGGAAGTGGTGGAATGCAATTCCAGCACCTCTACCTCTGAAACCCAGCTCCACAATGCTATACAGAGAAGGATACCTACAATATACAACAACATTCATATATAATGTTGTAAATTGTCTTGTAGAACTGAAAGGTAAATATCCACTGATATGGGAGAAAATAAAGAGGCAAGTCAGGTGAGTAGGTAGATGAACAAACATTCTGCTTATTCCACCTCTTTGTGAAGTCTTGGCCTGATTTCTGCTTCTCAACCATGTCATAGAATGTGATGGGATGTTGGGACATTGCTATCTAGCATATTCCTCCCTTGCAGCATTACACAGCTTACAACAAAACAGATTTTTTTAAAACTACATCCTCTTTAAAACATAGCAACTCATTCTCTCCAGTGGGAGGGACATGTGGCCTCATATGAGAAGCTCAACATGCCTAAGTTATTATTGCAGGAAGGCAATCTGTCAAATTCTGGCCGGTTTTGGCATGGTGAATACCACTGGTGAGATCAGAGAGTCAGATTCTGCTTGCAATTACTGTTGAAGGACCTTGGATATAGTTTGCCTGTTATCAATTAGTCCCCTGGCCTCAGACACTTGGACTTGTCAAATTCCTTGTGTCTTCTGTTTTGTAACAGGGAGAGCAAAAGCTCCCTGTGACTAGTTCTTGGAAATCTTTCTCTGTGTTGCATCATTCCTTAGAGTCATTAACAATTCCATTTTAAAAATCACTATACATAGGTTTTTGGTGCCAGTGAAACCAAATTTTAAAAAATTATGCCAAATATAGAAACTATGCATATTCATTCAAATGGGAATACAAAGCAACATCTAGACAGGCCTTCTCAAAAAGATTATCCGCTATTGTAAGTAGCAAACTCTACTCCTAAAAAGGATGATAAAAACAAGGACAAATAGGCTGAGAGATAGCTTTTATCCTAAAGTTGTGACTATATTGAAGTCTGTGGTTTCACGCTGATGTGGCATTAGGGGTTCTACACTAGCAATTAGAATGTAAAAGAATGGGTGCTTTGTTTTGTAATTTGTACATATATAATGTGATTGGAGGTGGCATTTAATTTCATTGTCTAATGTACAATGACAATAAAGTTATTCTATTCTATTGTTTGTTTGAGCTTGTTTGGAGGTTCTAGCAGGGGAGCGCAGCTATCGTATACTTGAGATTGAATACTGGAGACCTTGGTACATTCCTTCTATACATGGGATGTCGTCCTCTTCCACCGAGCGTGCAGCTTCAGGAGGGACACATATGGAACAGTGAGGGAGGAAGAGGACATCCGCCTAGCCAGCCAGATCAGTCGAATCAACCCTGGCAATCAATGGGGTGACAGATGTCACAGCCAGATAGCCCTCACATCCATATTCTATTCTATTCTATTCTATTCTATTCTATTCTATTCTATTCAAAACACTATTCCTTTCTTCTGTGAATTAGGTGTGTTTTTCTGGTTCTTTATACTGTTCACTGAAGATGCCAAGAGCCAATCCTTCTTCTGAATTTACCCCTTCTTAAATGGGTTGGCCTAAACAAGGCACTGTCTGGATTTCAATTGCAATTGCATGTTTGATGCCTTTGACCAACTAGCTGTTCAATAGGGATAAAAGAAAAGGGGTTGAGTTAGCTAAAAAAGGATTGAGTTAGCTTTCTGAATATCAGTTTATACGGCCTACCTAGATGATTTCTAGGCCATTCAAAAACCATATATAACTCTGTTTTGTTTTAGAAAGCAAAGAATTGTGAGTGCTCCCCTTACCCATTGTAAATTAACTATCCTCTGAAGAGGATAACATTAGTCAGCTTGTAAAAAAGTACATATTACAACTCCGCAGTATTTGTAATTTATTTGATTGATTCATTTATTTTTTAAAAAAAAAATATATCCCATCTTTCATTCAAAATGAAATCCAAGGTAGCTAACGAATCTTCAATGTGGAAGGTATTGTGTAAGCCTTCCTAACAGTTATCTATTTCCCTTGGTTTCTACTTTCAAACCACGTGAAAGCTTTTTGAGTAGGTTTTGAAGAAAATTAAAAAGTTTTAGTCTGAAGGCTTGTTAAGGCAGCTTTCTCTTTAAACTTTCAATGGGTTTAGTCATGCAGGAAGAAGATCCTTTAAAGTTACCAAAGACTTTGTTGAAAGCCCAAGAAAATGTGAACTGCCAGAATCCTTTGTGTGGATTTCTGCAGCTTAAAGCCCAGTTCCCTGGTACATCTGTGACCCTCTACTCTCTAACCATCTGGTTTCTTTCTGAAATAAAAATCAGGATTAGGGATTGATTTCCTTCTAGGCAAAAACAACGTGCAACCCATGGAAGAGAGAAAAGAACAGTTCCCCCACCTCCTATTTTATTTACCCGAATAGCCATCATCCCTATACTAATACACACTAAACGTCCTAAAAGGTCAGGGTGGGTGAGGGACTGAAGGGACATGTCCAGAGAGTGTCTCATACAAAGCAGCTGAAGTGTCACACATTCTGAGACAAGAATGATTTGTATGTAAATCCTGATCAAAAGGAATCCTGCACTCAGAGTTGTCAGAGTTTGCTACCAAACTGACATTTAAATGGACTGAGAAAAAATTGATTTAAAACTGAAGAATTAAAAGACATGGCAAGCCAATTGCTCACATGAAGATCAGATCTGGCAGTTCAGGTCAAGTGTCTCACCCTGCCGTTTGTCAATGCCCAACATTTCAAACAAATGTGTATTTTTCTTACAAAACTAAAAGCTCATTTCCTGTAACTCTCTCCTACTTATTATTCTAGAACTTTTATGCTGTATTTCTAGATATACTTTACAAATCCTTCCATCCAAAGAGCCAGTGAATAATTTTATGTAAATAATTTTATGTAAATATGCAATTATTTTCTATTGATTGCAATTACTTTCTTTAAACTGCAATTATTCACACATCATTTTCATGTAAGATTATGATTGTTTTCATTTTTATGTCAGTGAAGGACCTAGTTCTTGAAGGAGCTGAAGGATCTGAACAGCTTGAAGTCAAGAAAAAATACATTCAGTAGGGTATACATGCTTTGGGGCATGTGTTATAGCTCTTTGGGTCTCAACCATTAAGATATCCAGATATATTTTCTTACTAAAAACTTTTAAATTCTAAAACAATTCTAAATTATTTTGTTTTCCCATTCTTGAGATTAAAGGTAAAAAGAAGATCATAAAAGTCCAGCACCTAACTTGGAAATTTTATGTTTGATAGATTTTTATGTGTTCATCCTCATCACTGAACTGTTGTTGAAGCCACATTCAGCACAGAAACATCACCAAACTCTGTAATCCCCTGGATATTCTTCTTCTTCTCCTTTATTCTACCACTGTCATATCACCTGTCTTTCGTAGATAAGCAAAAGGACCTAAAAGATGAAATACTCACTCTCCTCAACTACTTTTCCTGTGAAGTACTACAATTGGCTGAAGAAAATATGAACATGTGGCCTTTCAGGTATTGGCAGGCTGTCAGTATCCATATGCTGCAACTCCCATCATTTTTAATCACTAACACTAGGGCTAATGGGATATCCAATCCAACAAAATGGGAATTCTACATCCTTAAACTAAACCAGGGTTGGGAATCATACTGCACTCCAGAGACGGTTGGATTGCAGTTCCCACCATTCCTCATTATTGGCTGCACTGGCTTGAACTGCCATATCTTGCAGTTCCATAGCGTCCGGGGAGGATGCATCAATCTCTCCCTTGATCTAAAAGGAAGAGGCAAGCAAATGGCAGTGGCAAAAGTGTAAGGACATTGATGAAGTAGGGCCAACTGGAGATTATTTCACCCAAGAAAAACCTGGAACTGGTAACTTTCAACTTTTGCTTGCTGTTCATTTGCAAAAAGGAACAGAAATGAAATCCAAGTAAAATAGAGACAAAGTCTCTTATAAGTTTTCTAGAGTACATCTGTCTGATTAGTCATACATAGCAATACTTTTCTATCCCACATGGAATTTCAGGTTTTGGTTAGTGGCCTGGGACCCGCTTGGCAAATACATATGACCTAGCACAAGGTGACTAAAAATAAACAGGAGGGGAATTCCTAAAATATAGCCAGATAGACTGGGGGAACGAGCAACAAGATCATGTAAGTCAAGTAAAACTGTAAAAACAAAGAAAATATTGTAAACAATATTTAGGCAACTACACTGATATGAACATCACTGATTCTGGGATCCATGAGGGGTTCTGGAACAAATTCCCCAGCAAACGCTAAAGGCTGATTTATCCTTTTACTGCTTGTCCTTGGGATTATGAGTGATTTCAGTATACATAAACCCTTGTGCTGGCAGGACAGCTGACTGAAAGGTCAGTGGTTCCAATCCGGGGAGCGGGTTGAGCTCGCGTCTGTCAGCTCCAGCTTCCCATGTGGGAACATGAGAGAAACCTCCCATAGAATAGTAAAACATCTGGGCATCCCCTGGGCAATGTCCTTGCAGACAGCCAATTCTCTCACACCAGAAGCGACTTGCTGTTTCTCAAGTCGCTCCTGACACACACAAAAAAGCTGCTGATCATATAACAGCCACTCTGAAAGACTTGTTGTTGCTATTGTTGTTTGTTTGTGTTGTTCATTTGGATTGGATTTAATATGAACCTAGCAAGCTACCCAATTGGGACTGTTCTAACAACAAGCATCTCCTCTGTCCTTTCATTCCCTTCCTTGGATCTCTGTCCTTACACTGCTTCAAAGGCAAAAAGAAAGCATGTGTACAGTTCTCCAGCTTCAAGGAAACTAGAACAAGAAAGGGTTTCTATTTTGTTCTGGGATGGCTTTTATTATCCAACATTATTTATACAGACATCTTCCTATCTCTTTCCCTCAGTTAATCTGTTTCCTCAAATTAGATATCTCTTCTTTATAAAATTACAACCCGAGTTAACAGGGATGGGAGGGATGGGGGCAGCTGGTCAGCTAGAATGCTGTGATCCCTTTTTTATGACACTGAATGTATCACAGCCTAAGGGATCTCAAATGGCAGCTTTACATCTGGTTAGAACCCAGTCCCTCAAGTCCTAATTCCTCCTCTTCTGAAAAGTCAGGGAAGAACAAATATCTGTCCCAATGGCTGAATGGCAAAGCTGCTACAGGGACATTTTAACAAAATTTTGAAGAAACCCATAGTTTGGCCACTTTAACCAAGGCAACAGAAATATGCGTCTCAATATGCGAACTTTGTTGCAAATACAAATCATAGTTTAATTTTCAAACAAATGAAAAATAGCATATAAAACTTATTTGCATACACATAACTTAAAATATTGACTATGGTATGCTTTCAGTCAGTTGTAATGTTCTGTAAGAAATTAACATTGTGCGTAATTAGAAAAAGGAAGAGAAATAGAGACTGGGCTCAATTTTTTTCATCAAAACGTAAAATACAGGAGAAATGAAGGTTATTTCATACATTCCCAATTTCTGAGTAGAACCCAAGAGTTTTCATCTTCATTCCAAGCTGAGCCAAACCTATGAAAATATTAATTCACTTTCAACTATTCACCCATTAAACAAAAACGGGTACACAAAATCATCATGAATCTTCCCATATCTCAGAGCCCTTCATTCAAGAGATGTCTTGATATGGTATCAAGGATTCTTGGCTGTGCCATCCCAACACATCCCATCTATGCCATGATATCCCCGGCAAGGCACGATTGGCCCTGAGATTTTAATGTTTTTAGCACAAGGTTCAGGCACTTTTCTACTCCTGTCTGCTTGACAAGATGTGGTTGGCTATTCTTTAAATATTCATGTTATGACGTTTGATTGTCTTCATGATTTGTTATTCTTGTAGGGAGCTTTAATTGTATAGTGGAGAAATATTTGTATGTTATTGTTTGTATTTTCTATACATTAATTGTTGCAAGCCTGTTTGAATCTTATTTTAAAGTCATCAATGAAATTTCATAAATCAGAAACATCTTAGAAGCTAAGAAGGATCATAACTGGTTAGCCCTTGGATGAGAAATTACCTGAGAATATCAAAGGTCTCCAGGTAGGGCTAGGAAACAATCACAAAAGGATATCAATCAGAGTTACGAACAAGATAGATTTTGTAGGTTTCTTATTATGTTGAATTTGTATGTAAGTCAGAACAGGTCCATTTTTTAAGTGTAACTCCAGATAGATAGATAGATAGATAGATAGATAGATAGATAGAGCTTTGGATAATATAGGGAAGAGTTAACACCCCTGTGATTTTTATTTTGCTGCCGGTGTATCTGTTCAGAAGTTTTCACTTCATTTTCTGTCCCTATAATAATTGGATTTTGAACTGGATAGTTGTAGAAACAAGAATTGATGATAAAGCATCAGTTGAGACACCTTTTCCCCATGATAACTCTTTCAGGAATAGATTTTCCTTCCTAGGGATAAGATTTCTCTCACCTCCTGTTGTCTCACCTCCATTCTTAACTATGAGTCATCTGTACATTGGATGTTTGTAACTTGGGGACTGCCTGTATAAATTAGCTATCTACATAAACTTACTTACTTCTTCAGTACTGCAGAAATGCAGTGTTCAAATAAGAAAAATAACTATATCGATTTCTCATACTGTTACTCATCCTGTCTAAGTCAATGAAATCTACTTGTATCAGATACCTGGCACTTTGAAACTGTTAGAGCAGGGGTCTCCAAACTTTTTCAACAGGGAACCAGTTGGATGGCCCTCAGACCTTGGAGGGCCGGACTTCCTTGGTGGGAGCGGCAGGAAAAGTGTGTGTGGGGAGAGGGACGCACGCGCCTTCCTCAGCGGCGGCAGTGGTGGCAACAGCAGGAAAGGTGCACTCCTCTTTCACACTGCACGCACCTTCCTCGATGGCGGTGGGGGTGGGAAAGCTGTGTGTGGAGCGAGGGAGGAGGGAAAGGCGTGCACCGCCTTCCTTGGCGGCAGCGGCAGCGAGAAAGGTGTGTGCGGCGCGAGGGAGGAGGGAAAGGTACATAGATATGACTGTTTTTTTTACCAAAAAGAGTAACAGAAGAAGACATCTGGAAAGCAAGATGAAGTATATTGCTGTACTTCCTAGACGAGGAAGTGGTTGGCTTTCAATTCATTTACCCACAGTACCAAACTCCTACCCTGTTTCCCCTAAAATAAGAAAATAAGACCTAGTAGAGGTTTTGCTGAATTGCTAAATATAAGGCCTCCCCTGAAAGTAAGACCTAGCAAAGTTTTTGTTGGGAAGCATGCCCGCTGAACAGAACACCAGAGCATGCAGGATCGGTAAATGTATGTACCAGAGTGTTGAACATGGAAATAATGGTAGTAACAAGAAATTCTTGATAGGATTCACATTTTGTCTGGTTATGCTGGTTTGTGATGACAACTACTGTATAGTATATAATAAATGTTCATTTTTTTGTTCAACAATAAATGTGAATTCTTCTTCATGGAAATATAAGACATCCCCTGAAAATAAGACCTAGGGCATCTTTGGGAGCAAAAATTAATATAAGACACTGTCTTATTTTCGGGGAAACACGGTAGCTGCAAAAGAAGCAAGCAATTTGATAAGCTCTGTTGCTTTCAAATGCCTCAAATGTTATACATACAGGAAGGAATATCCTGCAATGAATACCCCTATCTGTCTATGCTTTTAAAACCTTATATTTGATTATACATAAATCTGAAACTCCAGATTCTTAGCTGCATTTTCTAAGCATAATTCTTCTCAACCCCAAAAAGGTTCACACCAACTTCCACCACCAATTCCAGCTCAGAGCTAAAATCAGATTTATAACAACTGTCAAAGCTGAGGATGACAGATAAATTAATCTTCCCTTCATGAGTTTACATCCCAGCAGCATCTGGGCTCCTGATCTGCCCCTAACAAGCACGGGGTCTCTACAAGCTGTCGTTTAAAGTTGATGTTTTCATGACTGGAGATGAATTATTCTGTCATAAGAATCTATTTATTCAGCATTGGAGGGTGCGGTTTTGGTTGCAGATAGAATGATTTCATGGGTTAAGGTACCCTTGAAGCATCATTTTAAGTCTCATAATAGTCAGCCCTGGAACAAAAGTTGAGTCTTTACAAGGGCATTTTCAGAAACAAAAGAAAAAACACCTGCTTGGTCACAAATACCTTCACCCATCATTAGAACACTGACACAAATACATTTAAAAAAGAATTATTTTATTTACATTTGCACTTTAGCAAATATGGCTATAGTTATATTGTCAGTCTATCCGCTATGTAAGAAGCTTCTTCTAGACAATAGAAATTTTTCTAAAGTCTGACCAGGACCCATTTACATTAATCACAGTGTAAATGAGAATCAGCCCCATGATAGCCAAATGCTACTTGGGGCTGATCCACAGTAACAGGAGGAAAGATTACCCAAAGTTGGGGAAAAGACCAAACTCTGTCTTAGAATTCAGATGGCCCATAGGATGCTCACCTAAGAGATTATTCCTAACCTGGGAGGATGGGTGAACTAGACATCTCTCTGCTAGAAAAACCTTTTGAAACATATTTCATTTTGAACAAATCATTAGGTGGATAAGAATAGAGTATTGAGAGTTCTTAACTGGATTGAGGAAGTAAGCAGTGGAATACCAGGAAAGAAGTGGACAAAGGAGAAGGGTCAGCACAATTTGTGAACTAAATTAGCAGGATTGATCCCAGGCAACCAAGTCAGAAATTGAAAAATGTAGTCCAGGTAGATCTCATGAATACACCGTAGTATGTGATCTTGGTGAAGTAACATATGGCACATTCTGTTCCATAATCTCCCCATACTCTTTATCTAGTGGAATGGGAATTGATAAATATTATGTCCTGCACAGTTTACAGAAGATACAAAACAATAACACTTACACTTCCCAGCCCCTCCCCCAAAATGTAACCCCAAGGAAGGAGGAAAGGATAAATTTTCTGTTGGTGCTTAAAAACATTCAAGGTTTATTTTGAATTGATTTGTGGTAACAAAGAAGCAACAGGGACTATGCATCTCACAGCTTTGGCAAGAAGAAGATTGTGGGGTGGGCTCTATGGTGCTTGCAACATTGGTCATCCCAGAGCTATTTGTTGCTCAGCAATGACAGATAATTCTGCAGGTATTCATGGATTTTAGTCATTCCAGCAAAACAAAACAAGAACAGATGAAGTAAAATGCATGACATTCCCAAGCAGGGAGTTTCTTGTGTAATTCATCTTAAAATGCAATATTCTGTCATCTGAAGTAACACTTGCTGAAAGCAGCCATCAATACTTTTTGTCAAAAACCGGCACTCTGTGTAAAATGTTCCATCAATCTCTATTTACATAAAACACACCAAAAAAAATCCTTTCCACATGGTTCTATAAAGAAGAACCATTCCAAGGCTCTGTCATCCAGTTTCATGCTCTACTGAAATATAATTTTGACTAGCGACCAAAAAGTGCTTTGAATTTATGATAGGAATGGGATTTGTTTTTAATATAAAGTTGACACATGCCCTTATTGCATAGATAGTTTCAGGAAGAAAGACAGTTTTTGTCTGTCAATGCAAGTTAAGGGACAAATTCTGCTAAGACAGTTCATGGGTAAAAAATCTGTAAATAAGCAGAGTTGTCAAAATGACAGTTACATATAATGGTTATTTGGGGGGATGTAAAGAGGGAGAAATGAATCTAAGCAAATGGGAAGTAGGTCATTGAATCTGGTGAATTTAGTGCCAAAACTTAAAGGTTGCCTTCATATGATTACAATAAAGCTAATCAGCTATAAGGAGCTTGCTGAAAAACTTCAGAAACACTGAAATGTGAGATCCCAATGAAATATGTATCATGTATATTCTCCCATCAAAGAAAAATGTTATATAATTAACCCTGTGATTATCAACTGTGTTTATGCTCTGGCACATGTATGGAAAAGATTGTTCACTTTATTCGTTAATCATATTGAATCATTTCCTTCTATTAGTAATATACAAGGCACATGACATTATGTAGCCCAAATGCAACCACACAACCCTATGGGGTAGGTAACAGCAGATTTGGATCAATCAAAAAGTTTGCAAAAATATAAATACTTCCCAAAATATGTTGTTGTCGAAGCTGCAGGAACAAGACAAGACTTTGTAAGCTTTGTGTAGATAAATGATATGACAGGGGAGGAATTACAGGTATTATTTTGAAAACTCTGGAAAAATTGGACTGAACTTACAATACTTGTGCCAACAGGCTTATGATGGAGCTGCTACTATGAGTAGTCATATTAGTGGTGTACAGGCAGTTATATGGCAGATGTATTCAATGGATGTCTACATCCACTGCAGTGCTCACGCACAAAATCTAAACTTAGCAAAGACTTGCAGAAACTGTCAAGGAACAATATCATCTGTGTACAATTTCTTCATAGCATCATCCATCAGACTGGAACTGTTGAAGAAAAATATAAAATACTGTTTTCCTGAATCAAGAGCAAACAACCTGTTGCAGGTTTTTTTGAAACCTGTTGGGTTGAGAAACATGATGCAGTTTTACATTTTGTTAAACTGTACAGTGTGGTGGTGAGAACACTTAAAGAACTAAAAGAGAGTCCTTTATACAACAATGAGATTTCTTCCCAAGCTGGACACCTTCTCTTAGCTGTTTTGAATGCTGGATTTGTTGTAACCAAACACATCCTAAGAAAGCTTCTGTCATCATCCCTTCAGCTTAGCAAAACATTACAAAGAGTAGATATGGACATTTTTTGTAGTCTGCAACATGTCGACAATCTCCTAGAAAAAGCCAAGGAGATGTGCATAGAATCTGTGAAAGAATTTCAGATCTTTGACATAGCAAGATCAATGGGCAGAGAAGTTAGCATTCCTCACATCTGTTCAAGGCAGACTTGCAAAAGCAACATACAGCCAACTTCACCAACACCAATGGAATATTATAGGCTAATTGTGTATATCCCATTTCTGGACTCTTTCTTCAATTAGCTTTAATAAAGGTTTATAAGGTATGGGGAGTATTTCAGGAACTGCAAGTGTTCCTCCTTATTAATTGTGGCAAATTAAAATCCAACTCGAAAAAGTACACAGAACTTTACAATGAATGTCTTCAAGATACTGACAAACTGATGGAAGAGTTTGACATGTGGTATAGAAAGTGGAAAAAGATTATACCTGCCGGAAAACCATCAAATGCATTGGAAGCATATCTTGTCTGTGATCATCACAGTTTTTTTCCAAATGTGAAGAAACTTCTTCAGATTTTTTGCAACATTGCCAGTGTCAACAGTTACAAATGAAAGGTTGTTTTCAACTCTTAAATATTTGAAAACATGCATAAAAAGCAGAATGAGGCAAAAAATACTAACTACACTTGCACTCTTGAGTATCCACTAAAGTTTATTGATAATTTCTGTCAAAGTGTATTGACACAGTTTTCAAGTGTTTCCAACAGGTGTTGTGGTATTTTTTGTAACCATTAAATTATCTGTTAAGAGTCATTTTCAGTTGTTTTAGTCTTGAAGCTTTGTAGCTAAAATAGACATTTGATTTAATCAAGTCTATATAAAATATATAGACTTGTAGAATTTAAATTATTTTGCGTTATGGACCTACTCTTCATGATTCGCTAAAAATAAAAAAAATGTTTCAGTCCCCCGTCCCCATTTTTTTCTGGCTACAGGCTTGGAGGAGCATAGCATAAAAACAAACTCAATAAACCTCACATCCCAAATGGGTGGACCTGATTGGCTGAGTTTGATGTCACTCTCTTTGTTCTTGCTAAGATGGAAATGTTTATATTACAATGGCATACAGCTATAGCCTTTTAGTGGCATACGTCCTACAAAATGCAAAAATGTGAATATATTCCCCAAAGGGAAAAAGAAGACAAAGGAGGAAAGTGGGACAAGAAAGGAGCTAAAGAATGTAACTATCAGCTAATGAAGTATCTTGCCTAGAGCTCCTCCGACTTGAGATCACATCCATAGATATACAATATATGCTGCAATATTTTATTCTGCACCACCTGCCTCAATTGTTAGTTTCAAATATCAATCACAATGGAAATGTTCCTAATAGTTCATGCTCACTGAGATATTAAAGATGATTTTCACAAATACATTATCTTCAGAAGGAAACAGTACATAGAAAATTTAATATTAAAAATAAGGAGTCCTAAAGCTTTTAAGGCAATCAAATCAACATTTAGACTGAATATTTGAACTTTCCATTATAGAAAAATATACTGAAAATCATGAACTGAATAAAATGAATCTGCTGATGTGTTTTATCTCCCAGGTCTGTTGAATTTTGTTTAGTAACAGCAGTAAATGGGGAAAAGTAATTTATCCACAAAAATACTCCTATTAAGAACATATGAAGAGTCCTGGCTAATTAGATGAAAGCCTATCTAGTCTAATCTCTTGCCCATAACAACGGTTGTCTATGGGAAGCCCATTGGGACACAAATGCCACTCTATCCCTCCACTTCACATTTTCAATCAAGTAATATGCAAAGAACACACTACCTCTGATATAGGAGGTAATATTGGTCATCCTGACTAGTAATTATCATTCATGTATTTGGAGGTCCTTCCCTCCATGAATTCATCTAATCTTTTTTAAAAACAGCTTGGACACTGAATATGACAGTTTAACTGTGCACTGTGTAACTTCTTTGCATCCAGGTGTAGGAAAGAGTTAATTTAAATTAAATATTTATTTATTTTGTTTTGCTCTAATGTGCCTATCTTGGAATCTGCCTTTAGAATATCTACCACAGACTAGCATCCTTTTTCTTGATCAGACATTATCAGCTCAGAACCTATCAGCATATGTGTGAACTTGGAGATTTTATTTCTTTCCTTGGTTAGCACAGTGAATACCACTCTGTATCTATTTATATAGATATAGGTAAATCCTACTGGGTTTTGGGTTGCAGTGGGGGCAATTCAGATAAATCTACAACAGAGCAGGGTATGTGTCAGCAGTGCTACTGTTCTGCAGTCTCTCCTTGCTTCAGCATGGTTGAGTAGGTATGTCTTCACATATTTCATAAAGTGAGCAGGGGTTGCAGAGTCATACTTCTCTGTATGTTGTCTTTATGATGCAAATAATCCACTTTTCCTCCACAGGCACAAACCTTGCACAGCTAGACAAGTTACTAAATGCTCAAGTGACTTGATTTGGGTGGGGAGAAAACAGTTCATAAATCAGTAGGTAAACCTAATTCTACTTCAAACTGCTTGCCTAACATTAATAGTGCTTTTGTTGTCAATAAACCTATATTTGACTTCTCCTATTTTATTTATAAATTACTAATGCTTTTCCTGGGGCGAAATGGTTGAAGTAATAGTCCACACTAAGCTATATCTCTGTCAGCTAAAGGAGGGAGACACAGTGAACAAATTGACTCAATGAAGGGAAGCTATTAGCTGCAAATAGACTATACCCAATTCTGCACAGTCATCACTACCTACACGGTGAAGCACTTACCTTTCTGCCCACAAAAAGCTAACACAAAACAAAACCCAATGGCTGCTTAAGTACTCTGGACTAATTAAAATATACTGTATGGTGGGAAGCAGCATGCGTCAACATACTCTCCCTGTGCACTCCTGCCAATTCTTGTGCCATACATTGAGGAAAGATTTATCAAGTACATTCTTCATCCATATAAACATTTCCCATCATGTTTAAGCATAATTATCATCTGACCTAACCCTTTAATGCACAACATTTGTACACCAGCAACCAATGACCTCAACAGGTACACCTTCGTTACCAAGAGACAAATCACTAGTCCTGAACTTCATCAGCAACTTTCTAAAGACCTCATTGCATGATGCTGCCATTGACACTGGTATGATGATCTTTGGTATCCCAACTGTAATGCTTCACAAATCACAGGTTGCACCTTCCCACAATTCTAGAGCTCCAGGTTTTTTAAAAACATGTTTGTAAAGTTAAGGCAACCCCTCAATTACAGCAAAGTGCAGTAAAATAATAATTGAAAAATATTTATCTCCAAGAGGACAGTGGAAGAAGGAAATCTTGCCCCCTAATATCACTTCTGTGCCTGTGATCCTTGCACCAGGTAAACTGTGGCACTATGGCATGACGGGTGTTGATGAGTTTTTCTTGTCAATTGCAGGAGTTGGGTTAGTTGTGGGGTAAGGTCAAACCAGCAACGGGTTACCCACAATATCGTGTGATAAGAACTATCAACATAAGTGATGGTCCTACTTCTATGCCAGTTTGCCATCCTCTTATGATAAATCTTAGATAGCCAGGAGAAGACTTGAATGAAGTCATCATGTGTGTCCTACTCTTTGTGAGCCAACCAAGCAACTTTTGATTACCTGGACCTTCCTGTTCCATACCAGATCTGGGAAAATGACCAGGGCTGTTAGGAAAGAGAAACAGACCTGGTACCCATCCTTGCCCCATTTTTCTCTAGCAACACTAAGGAACAGTTGACATCCTCAATACATCTTAAGCTACCAAAATGAATTAAGGTTAATCATTTAATAGGACAAGAAGAGAAATGCCATACAACAAAAGAAAAAAATAAATACAGACACACTACAGTCATGTTTACTGTTTTTGTCCCTTTGCCTCACAAATCTCCTTGCAAGTATTTTTATATGAACTACGGGCATTACCTTTCCTATTATATGTATTCCCTCTTCATTTACAGCAAGTATTTTCTTAATAAACTTCAGAGAACTCACCGATCTCTTGTGATTTACTAGAATTTTTAGTAATACCTGAAATAATGGCAGATAAACTTTTGGAAATTCTGCTTGTCTGAATTTTAACAATCCTTCCCAGAAATTATAGCTTTACAAGAAGATTGGATATGTTTTAAGGTGCACTCCCAATTCAGGTGAAACTATAGTGAGGTGCAAAAGATGTGCTAAATGTGAACTGAAAATGCAGCACTATACTCCTGGCAAGACACACTTCATAATGTGTAAGGGTGGTATCGTTGATACATGTGTAATGGTTCCCTGGTAGAGAGGTGAAGGTAGAAAGGATATTCCCAAAGACATCAGCCAGAACACTGCCACCAACCTAACTATTAGACTATAGAATCCCTTGACAGAGACTGCTAAATTATTTTGTGTTTTATTTACTAAGTATTTATTTATTACTTTTTTAAAATCCCGCTGTCCAAACATTTTTTTAATGTCTTCCTTCATGGTGAACAGTCATGCAATGTTTCTCCAATAAAAAGAGCTCTCAACTTGAAAGATGTTGTTGGCTAGTACCGTACATTGATAAAGAAGACCAAAAATATTCTATTATCAAAAACTTCAAATAGCATGCATTTTGTGGAATTATTAGAATCTTCATACCAAAAAGAGTCCCCAAAAAACTGAAAATGTAGTGCAACGAGGATTACTTATAATTACCTATGAGCTTTAGTCACCAGAATGAATTTAACTGCTCAGATTTTTTAAAAAAGGAAATTTATTTGTATCCTTTTAGCATTCCAAATCCACGTGGATGTAAATAAATGTATGGACTGTGAGAAACAAGATCATGCCCATTGGATGCAGCCCCCTATAGGAAGGTACAAACAAACCATACTCTTCCCTCACCTAAGAAAGCATGTAGTCCCATGTGCAATGATGTATTTGAATAGATAGAAGTTATGGATGCATCCAGCAGGAACAATACTCTCTCTACAGTTCACAACTTTCTGCCAAAGTTCTAATTTGCAAACCTCAGTTAAAAGCATTTCTTTTTCATTAGTGGGCCTCTTCGATTGTTCAGAACCCTTGGGTATCAAAACTCACAAAGGAGATTGTGATGTTATACACTTCGTAAAAAAACTGATGTGTTTTATAAACAAATACATTGGATTAAGGTATATTATGTTTATATGTAGGATATATAGTAAGGTAAAAATCTCTTGAGAGGGGTGAGAGTATTTAACGATGGGGTGACTGAAGATTGACTAAATATTTGATGGTATTTTTAAAAGGTTAATGTGTAGGACACTGAGGGCCTAAATATCTTAAAGGCACCAGATCCTGGCTGCTCTTAGAAGCTAAGCAAGGTCAGCCCTGGTTAGACTTGGATGGGAGGCTGAAAATAAAAGGTTCTCTAGGCTACATTTTAAAGGAAAGAACTGTCAAAACTACCTCTGAAGTCCCATCTACACTGCTGTTATGATGCAGATTGAACTGCATTATGTGGCCAGTATAGACTCATATAATCTAGTTTAACTGCAGTGAACTTGACTGGATGAGTCAACACCAGGGGTTCTCAAACTGTGCTCTGCGGAGCCCTTGGGGCTCTGCAGGTGATAGTGAAGGGCTCTGCAGTGCCATGCTGCTTTCTACTGCCTCTTCTTCTCCTGAGAAGTTCAGGGTAATTAAAAATTTGAGCTTCCAGAAACAACAGCAGCAGCAACAGCAGCATCTCAGGGCACAGACCCCCCCCCCCCCAATGCCCAGACTCTTTTCCTTGCCAGACACCTCCCCCCCCTCTTTGCTTCCAAAACCTATTTCCCTCCCACTACTCAGGGGGTGCTTTGATTGTGTTTTTCCTGCATGGCAAAAGTGAGTTGGGCTGGATGGCCTCTGGAGTTTTTGCTATTATTATTATTATTATTATTATTATTATTATTATTATGACTGGGTGGCCATCTATTGGTGGTGCTTTGATTGTGCTTTTCCTCCATAGCAGAATGGGGTTGGAATGGATGACCCGCAGGGGTCTTTTTTCACGCTTTGTGAATTAGTTCACACAAATACTCTCCATCCATCTGCCCCTGGCCCGGCCCATGTCTGATATATATACATTATATAGAATATAATGTATAATATATAAACATTTCTTGGAGCTCCACAAAAAGCTTTTGCTTCAAAAAGGGCTCAACAGCTGAAAACATTTGAGAACCCCTGGTCTACACTGACCATATAATGCAGTTCAATCTGCATTATAATGGCAGTGTAGATGGGGCTGAGTATACCTTTTCCAAGAAAACACCATGAAATGCATGGGGTCACCATAAACTGATAGGTGACTTGATCTCTCTCTCTCTCTCTCTCTCTCTCTCTCTCTCTCTCTCTCTCTCTCTCTCTCTCTCTCTCGTTGTGTGTGTGTGCATATAGAACAGTAGAGTGAGAAATATGAGTCTGTCAGAGTTAGTCAGAGACAGAAATAGGTATTCAACTAGTCTCAGGACAATTAATTAGATTGGCTAGGATTATGAGGAGATAAGAAAAGAGTATAATCTAGTAGGATTTAGATGTGTTAAATAAATTTAAACTTTATGTTGAACCTCTGCTTAATACATTATTTTGCATTATACACTTGTGCATCTGTGAACACTACATAAAGATTATTGGGCTGATTGGGTTCAGTCACACTATATATGTGGTGGCATCAGGAAGTTAAGCGTGGTTATGCCCAGTAGTGGGGGGAAATAAAGCCATGCAGGGGAAGCATAAGTATATTTAGATAGCCCCAACATTTTGTGCCATACCAACAAAATAAGTAAATGTCCTCACAGGGATTTCTAAATCACCTTAAGTACCTTGCCCTTAGTTTCCAAAACATGTGTTAGTCACACCCTCTGTAAATACACTCCACGTGTGCACATTTTTTACCTTTTAATTTAATGTGCTTTTTTACATCTCTGCTTGAGTCTTCTTTAGATTATAAACATTCTAGATCTTTTCCTACAGTTACTCTGCCCATAATGTATTTCAGCCATATGGGATTCTGAAGTCTCTATTAAATCTGAGGTGGGTGTGGAAGGAAGGAAGTGACACCAGGAGCAACATATATACAAGAGTATATATGAAGACTAAAGAATTGCCCTCCTCCCTTTGGAGACTTCCAACATTAAAAGCTTTATTTTATACAAGGGAGGGGCATCTCTAGAATCCACACTTAACCAAACAGCACCTCCCTCCTCAAATCCTGTGTTTAGAGAATATCCAACAAACACACACATAGAGCAGCACACTATAAGAATTCAATTTGGAAACCATCATCTAAAGCACAGAGGAGAACAGGAAAGTCATATTGCTATAATGCTTAGATTATCAATCATCTTGACAGCTTATTGGCTTTATCACCACACATACCATTAAAATGATGTCTGGCCTAGAATGTCAGGAGGCAAACATTAAACAGACCAGGATTAAAAAGCAGATCCCAAATAGCACTCCAGTAAAGTTTCCCTTCCACGCTGAAATTAGTTAGAGCTGACTAAGTAACTGGCACTAGACTTTGAAGAAATATACAGCCTAAAAGGCTCAGAACCTACACAGGCTTGACAAGCTGATAGGTAATGTCATGTTGTGGCAACTCTAAAGCTTCTCCAGTTGATTTATCACATGCTGTGTGCAACAGAATGATTGCTAATGGAGGGAGGGGTGGGGTGGGGGACGCCACATAATTTGCCTCTTCTGAGAATGCCGGGCTTGCATCAAAAGGACCAAGGAAACTCCTTTAAGTCAGGTAGGAATGGTAATAATTTCCTATTACTGAGCAAACATTAACATTACACTCAGCATTAAAGCAAAATTTACAGACTCAAGAGAATTTAACCGGGAAGGGAATATATTCATAATTCAATACCTTCAGACAGTGAAAGGGGGGGGGGGGGGGAGAGAGAGAGAGAGAGAGAAAAGAAAGTTTTTAAAAAGACATAAATAACTGCAGAAGCCATGCCGGCAAACTATGTCTTGATATCAAAAAAGGCATTAGCCCTCAATAATTTTAAATAGAGAATGAATATACCTGGCAATTAATTTATGTTAGAGAGATCATTCCAGTTGACAATTTTAAGTGAATATTTACCAAGTTTTTTTCTTGTTGGATCTTGCAACCATAAACATTGACTTGACTCACTAGAAATTTCTCTCTCAGTTCCATTCCTCTAGGAAACTCATCACATTGAGGTTCTGAAGCCGGGGAACAGTGGGGCATTTGTTGGGCAGTGGGACAAATCTGACGTGCAGCATGGGAACCTGTCACCCCACACCCCAAATCGCGCCCTTCCCCATCCCATGGGGGAAAGCATTGCCGCCTGGCTTCCCCCCACGCTTTTCCCATTCTACCCTATGAGAACATGGGAAGCTTCCCGTGTTTTCCTTGCTCCGTCGTACAAAGCTTCCAGCACAGTTCATGGGCAGAGCCCCACCAGAAGTAGCTGTGCCTTGTGTAATGGGATCTAGCATCCTCTGTCCAGGAACAGTGCTGGAAGCATGGTACTACCATTCTGTTTGCCCAAGTGATGAAGTGGCAATTCAAAGATAAAATCTGGACACAGAGTACTGGTACACCTGAATTAACATATCCTCTGACAATGAAGCTCTTTTTCTCCAGTCCCCCTACCCTTTTGTCATTGTTTCCTGTCTAGATGGAAGTTTTTAGCAGCATTGAGAGGATAGGGAAGGAGAAACACATATTCTGTGTCATGTTGCAGGAACATGACTGGGGCTCTACTCTAGCTCATCCTACTGTAGCTGTGTGTGTATGTGTCTGCATACAACAGGCAAGGTAAACAGTAGCTGCATGCAAATTCTCCTTCTGAGCATACATAAACAGCAAAACAGAACAAAGACGAGAGAACATATAAGCCTGGCTTACCAGCTACTCTCTGCCTGTTAAAATAGCATAGGTCTACATGCTTGGCCACCAAAATTGGGGGAGGGAGGGATGAAAAGTTGAGCTTGTGAAAGAAAGCCATTCTTAGATGTATTTGGGGAAAGGCGTCAAGGGATCTTTAGAACATTCAAAAAAAATTTTTTATTTATGCAAGGCTTACCAGACCTGCTTATTTCATTTCATGTGTATGTGTTGCTAATTTTGTATTTAAAAGGATGGTAAAATGTGTTGAATAGCTCTTTTTTTACCTTGTATTCTATCACTATTATTTGTGCTAGAGTAATCATATGTCTGCTCTCTGGGTGGTCCCAGCTCTGCTGATAAGCTGCCTGAACCATCCCAAGCTCCAATCTTTCTGTAGCAGGATCGACAGAAAGTCATGCACAGTAAGAATGAAAAAAAGGGGAGGATGGAAAACTAGTGGCTATTTTAGCACAGGCTTTCAGGGATTCCACCCCACTTGTTTAGCTGCATTGATGGAATTTGTAAGACAGAGGTATTTAAGAACAGAAAATTATTTATTTATTTATTTATTTATTTATTTATTTATTTATTTGCTATATTTATACCCTGCTCTTCTCACCCCGAAAGGGACTCAGGCAGACTTACAGATTATGACAAAATGTAATAATACACAAATATAACATTTTAAATTATAAAACGGATTGAAACATATAGATAAAATAAAACAAATCATCCTGTTTCTCCGATAACAGGGAAAATGCTTCACCCTGGGCTGTGTGTATTTTAAAGATAGTAGTGCTGGTGAGAATAGGGAATGGTAGAATTGAGCCAAAGTCAAAGCCAGTCTGTGTTCAACTTCATATCAATACACAGAATCATTCAGGTCATATCAACTCATATCCTAGGATGGGCCAAAATCTTGGTCCCACATCCAGTTCTTCAGCTGCTTCCTAAAAGACATGAGTGAGGGGGCTTCCCTAATTTCCCTTGGCAAGGAGTTCCTCAGCTGCGGAGCCACCATCAAAAAAGTCCTGTCTTTCATACCTGTCAACTGCACCTGGGACGGCGGCAGGACCAAGAGCAGGGCCTCACTGGAAGATCTTAATCTGCGGGACGGCCCATACGGGAAGATACATTCTGAGAGTTAAGTTGGACCAGAGCCATTTAAGGTTTTGTAGGCCAAAGCCAGCACTTTGAATTGTGCCCGGAAGCTAACATGCAGCCAGTGGAGCTGCTTCAACAGAGGAGTTGTATGTTCCCAGATTGGCGCTCTAGAGGGTAACCTGGCTGCAGAACGTTGGACTAGTTCCAGCTTCTGAACAGTCTTCAAAGGCAACCCCATGTAGAGTACATTGCAATAGTCCAAACGAGATGTAACAAAAGCGTGGACCACAGTGGCCAAGTCAGGCTTCCCAAGGTACAGGGTATTAGTAGGGGCATGAACAGGGATAAAGGTTTCTTGGCATTCTGCATAGATTAATATATTAATATGCTAGTTCTCATCACAGCTCAATAATAATAATTAACTATATTTATATTTTTCCCCCTCTCCAAAAGGACTTAGGGCCACTTACAACAAAATTAAAGCATAACACATACATAAGCAAAAGCAAAAAGTCAGGACATAATATATTACCAACCATCATAATCAGGTTAAATAACATAAGAGTATTGCAATAAATACACAGTTTAAAAATCTGTACTGGGTTTAAAAACATATTGCACCATGGGGGCAAAACTAGTTAAAAGCCCATAGGTACAGTATTTGACAGAGCTAAAAGACCACCATATTAAGTAGTAATAATCAATTTTCAAAAGCCTGCTTCCACATCCAAGTTTTTAGTTCTTTTCTAAAGGTAACTAGAGAGGGAGCCTGTCTGATTTCTTTAGGGAGAGCATTCCAAAGCCAGGGGGCCACCATTGAGAAGGCCCTGTCAATCGCTCCCACAACTATGCTTGTGAAGGTGGTGAGACCATGAGAAGCCCCCCCCCCCCCCCGAGGACCTCAAGGCCCAAATTGGTTCATGGGGGGAGACGCGGTCACAAAAACAGGTTGGACCCAAACCGTAAAGGGTTTTATAGGTCTGTGTATGTGTGTTTTAATAGCTGTGGCTTGAAGACTGTTCTTCTGAAATAGACTGAAATGCATGAAAGCTCATGCTGAAATAAATTAGTCTTATACATCCCTTTATATTCCATCACTAACTTGTGCCTTTCCTTTTTAAAATGACTATAGTAAGTATGTAATTAAAAAAATCAATATGCAAGAACAAATAATTTCAGCAATTTTCTCTCTGTTTTGCAAATGTTCTGCAAATGTTTTTTACTATTCTTTCTATTTTAGGATTTTGTTAAATACAATTCATTCCTCAAAATACACTAAAATTTCCTGTACATAAAACATATTTTGGTGCCAGAAAACATGTATTTTGTATAGAAATATTTTCTACAAAGAAATGCATTTTCATAGAAAATATAAGCAGCAAAACTACATGTGACTTTTCTGTGTTGGACCCCATATATTTCCACAAACTACATGAAGCTATAAAAATGGCATAAGCTTCCTGCACAGGAGGTGGGAGACTCCTGCATACATCTTGCAGAATAATCAGTGTATTTTCAGTTTCAACACACACGTGCAGTGAAAAGACATATATTTTTGTGCAAACTAATTTTCCCCAATTAAGTCCCAAAGGGAAAAAAAAACTTGTGGATGGCCCTTTTTCTTGGCAGGGTGTCTCCAGTGTCATAGTACTCTTTTGTGACCATCAATTATTAACTTATCAAAATTATATCCTGCATTTCCCCCAAAATGGAACAAGCTCCCACAGCAATTATGCAAGAACTTTTCACATCCCTAGTCAATACCAGCAGACATCCTCGCTGGTATCAAAGCAACTAGATGGATTTGAGAACAAAAGAAGATCCTTACTATATCATACCAAAGGCCTTCTGTTCACACAATGGCCAACTAAATGTCCCACAAGCAGGATCTGCAATAACAACTTCCAGCTTGCGTACCTTAGCAACAGGCATACAGGAACATATTCTAACTGCTACTGTAGGCCAGGGGTTGGCAATCTGAATCTTTCAAAGGTAATCCTTCCCATCCTCCCTAATTTGGTACAAGTTTCCAGTTTGCTCCTTATATGTACACAATCTGGATAGAGAAGGAAAATACGGTGAAATTGATACCAATACCATTTAGGGGATATAGGAGCCCTTTTGTGAGAGGGGGAGTGAATGATGTGCATATAGCAGGAGTATGGTTCTCCAATGTCCCACCTGCAAAAATTGTTCATTCCCTATATTGCTATGGTACAGGAGTAACTAAGTAGCTTCCATGTTAAGACAGCACTAAATCCACTCTGGATTTGGGCCCAGACTTCAAAGGAGCTGTTTAGGCTGTTGATCCCTTGTCCTTAGTTAAGTTCAGCACCTTGAACAGCCTGTGGCTGTTGGACTAAAATCTAGATTGCCCTCCATGGCTACCAAGATAGGACCTTCATTTTGTTTAATTAAGCTATGTTTGCTCAGGGGTTTTCTGTAAAGTCTTTGCCAAAAGTCTTTAAGAAACCAAAGTAATCACCCAACTCCCTTTTCTTGCAAAAAATGAATTTGATTTTTCACCAGCGCAATCTATTTGTTCATATACTTGGCCGTTTTGGCCCAAATCTAGCTGTTAGGTCCAACTAGAGTGAATGTATTGAGTCAGGAAGAACTTAGTAAGCTAACATTTAAGAAGTTCCACCAGTTTAATGGCCCATTAAGTGCATCAATTTGTAAAAATAAAAAGTGACATCCAGCAGTCTGATAGCACAAGACAAGATGTTTTGGCATGATATAGTTTTAATGTCTAGGTTATCTTTTTGAAATCTATAATCAGAGTAGGGTCTTATAGTATTTTTATAATGTTGTTAAAATTTAATTTATATTCTAACCTAACCTAAAAACTGTAATGTGGGATGGATGATTGTAATGTGGGATTCTATACTGGTCACTGACTATAAACAAATATTTGATTTGAGCCTACTTTATTTAGGAGTAACAATTGGATTGCAACCATTATTTCTACCAATTCAGTCAGAACAAAGATTGGGCCAATTATCTAGTACTTTACTGGATCTTAAGAATGAAATCAAATAAATAATGGCTGGTTTCCTTAAATGCCAATAAGTTACATCAACACCAATAAGCAACACTAGTTGATTAAAAGGTGTCCAAATTATTTTTAAGCCACCATATTTAGCAGAATCCCCTAAATCCTACTTCCAAAAGTAAGCCCTGGCTTGTTGTTCAAAAGCCGTTGTTCAGCTATGGAAGAATGAATTAAAACACACAACTCCATAATCCATGAATTTTATTTTTAAAAATGTTTGTAAGAAATAAAGTTGCATATATATTATATATTATATTATATATTTAAACCTTGTTTACTGTCTACTCTTAAAAGCCATGTGATTTTAAAAGTCACTGACTTCTTACATTCATTTGCTTAGGTTAAGGAGCAAACAAAATTGTGGTGACAGATATATCCAGCAATTAGTTAACCCACTAAATCTGAAAATGGAAAAAAGAAAGGGAGGGAGGAATAGAACAAAAAGAGAATCCAACTATATAAGATGCTCTTTGTTGCTTGCTTGTTAAAGAATCCCTCTGGTACAACAGAGGGGATTATGAATTCACATGTGAATTTATCCCCTATTAAACTTTTAGTAAAAGGGTCAGTTAGCAGGAATGATAAAGCTCACACACAGCAGTCACATGTTCACAGCTCATTTCTCCAACATTGAGGAACACAGACAATTGGATACATTCTGTTTTGGACTATTTTCCCACCATGTTTTATATGCTGATATCCTTAAGTAGGAAATTCAACACATATTCTGTACTGTTCAACACAGTAAAATCATAATTATTCGCTGCATATTTTCAACTTATATTTCATCTGCATTTTTAAGGAAGAGTACCAGAAAACAGAAAAATGAGTTTTCTTCTCTAATTTGTGAGATAATGTAGCATTTTGCCATAACAAGCATGTTACCATTTTACCTTTCTTTGATTCAATTCAATATTTCACCTGAGCTGTGTAGAATGAAAGAAAACTATACACCACAAGCTTGCAGTCAAAGGTAAGTCTAATTATTTCAAACTGATGTGTAGTTTTCACTTTACCTATTGGTCAGATACATCTTTTTTTCTCTACCTATTTCCTTCACATTTTCTCTCTTTTCTCTCCTTGTTTTGCCCTTTTGAAGCGATCAATTGCATTCCAAATGTGAAATCTAAAACATGTAATACTAGGACTTCCAGAAATTGTATAGGATTTTTAATGACATAAAAACACATATAAGCTTAAGCTTTTTGACCCAAGTAAATAATTAAATTATGATCCAAATCCAACTTCTAGACCCATATTGCTAGTAGATGCCTGATGTAATGGTGCTCCATGCAGTCATGCCAGCCACATGACCTTGGAGGTGTCTATGGACTCTTTGGCTTAGAAATGGAGATAAGCACCAAACCCTGAGACAGACACAACTACACTTAATGTCAGGGGAAACTCTTTACCTTTAGCCAGATGTCTGAAGTCTGAGGAATTCATAAAAATGCTGATCTACTCTATATAGGACTCAGAAGGAGATTTTGCTGGGTCACTGATGCATTCTTCATAGATGACCAAATGTGTGAACAGTCTTCATTTGAAAGCCCTGGTGTGACCTGTGGCATTCTACCCGTGAGAGAATACTTACAAGCATACAACATTTAAATGCGACCAACCCATAAATGTTTGCTCACCAACTTAGAGGTTTTACTGACTAAGGGTCACCACACCATGGACATGATATCACCATGCTTAGAGACTGACTAAAACTGCTAGACTTATACATGTGTATATAGGGTAATCCCATTTTGCCTTTGGAAAATGTTGTCGTTTTTACCTGCATTTTGAATGGACGTGAATGTGATGTTCCAGAGACCCTCGGGCCATGACCCTGTATTTGTTGCGGACCAGAGCGACGAGGATATGGGGTTTATGCCGAATCAGCAAGATTCTGTCCCCTTCCAGATGCTCCCTGTTGACAGTTCGAGCCCGAAGCTCATTTAAAAAGCCCTTGAAACTGAGCCTGTTCCCAGCGGTTCCGCTCCCTTTGATAGGAGGCTGTTTTGGGAAACAAGTCACTTGGAGAAGGCTAACTTATGGAGAAGCGCGAGATTAGCAGCCAGAGAAACCTCTGACTAACCCGTTTCCCTTGAGAGTTTCCAGGGAGGCTCGCATCTGGGGGAGATGTTGTCTCTAGCCAGTTTTTCCCTTGGGAAAAGTGTTGGACACCTGTTTAGAAGGGAGATTTGAAGTCCCTTAAAAGTTCTGCGCGCTGGCTAGCCAGCGCGGTGTCAACGTGTCAGTTGGAGGATTAACTTCGCTTCTAGTTCCTTGTGGCGCGCTACTCTCGAGTAGACCGGGCGATGCGCCTCGCCTTCTAGTCAAGTCTGGACCAGGTTTGGATCCATTATCTTCAGCCTTGCCTTGCCTTGTCTCCTTGCCTTGCCTTGAACTCCTTTGCCTTGGACTAGCTTCCTGAGACTCTTGCAAAAGACCTGGATTATTCCCCACTCAAACTGCTTGGAAGTTTGAGTGTGTTTCGGTTAATTGGATTATCATCTTTAAACTCTAATACTGGACATTATAATACTGGACTATATTTGACCTTTCCCAGAAGGTCTATCGTTAGACTATATATTCTGCTTATTTTTGTTTTATTTCTTCAATTCTTTAATAAAGATATTAGATTGTTTATTGGCTTGGTGTCTGGTTTCCAGTGCTCACGCAGCCTAGAGTATCACAGTGAATCACTTCCCTAATGTTTTTTAATCTTGCTCCCCATCCACGTTTTCCCTAAATTTGATTTGAGCATTCTAATATATTTAAATTTTTATCATTTTGCTAATATTCTGGCTGTGAGACTCTTTACAATAATTAAGAAATGTATGCTTTACTTATGATTGAAAAATATGAAAATTACTAATGTTACAAAGTTAACATGGACAAAGAAATTACATGAGATAAGAAAAAATAACTTTTTAAAAATGTTAGTTTTTCCTAAATTAAAGTAAAAACCAATATAGTATGGCTGCAAACAAATAAGCATTTGGCCCTTTGAGGTGATAGTATTTCAATTTTATGGTATTCTTCTGGGTGATAAATCTTAAGTATTTATGTTTAACCATTCTATAACACTCCTCAAACACATCACATTTGATAACCACACTTCTCAGAATAAGGTCCCTCCAGATTAGGAACTTTTACTGATTTGTTCCAAACATGGTCATGTTGCTTTTTGTATCATTATATATATATTTTTTACTTTCTTCTTACAATAATTAAAGGGAATTTACAATGGATGGAAGGGGGGGGGGGAATAAAGAGGATTCTGTCTTCCGTCTTCTCCTGTTTTCCTTATTCCAACACTGCTTCTTTCTTTCCTTTCTCTTTCATGCCAACACTACCTTTAATATTGTAAATTTTAAAAACATTCTCTGGAGTTTTGTGTAGTACTAAAGCAGTAGATTTCTGAGTTTGGAAAGATCACCAAACACCATGCATCCAACAACACTACAACAGAAGGAAGAGACAGGGACAGCACTAGAAGCTTCCCTCTTCTTGAGTTCTCACACTATTGTAGGGAATCTCTGAGAACAGGAGTCTACTCCTTTTTTGCTCAAGAGCGCTAGTGAGGGTTTTCAAAAATTAAAAAAGATTAAAAAGAGGCACTAAGACAGAGAGAAGAAAGATAGGGCAGAAACATACTGAAAATATGGACAGAGGGATTGCTCTCACCAACCACAATAATCATAATCTATGGAGCAAATGATTGTTTAAAAAAAGAAGAAGAAGAAGAAAGGAACCTTACTGGGGAGGATAAATATTGTAGAAAAAGAGAAATCACCAAAAGCATCACATGATGTGCAAAATATCATTTAGATCTTTAACTTAAAAGGGGGGAAGTATTATGACAAAAAGTCACCACCTTCTGATATCTGAAGCATGCCACAGTTGTATGTGGTTAGAAATGAAAACTTCATTTAATTACATTACACATGGATATTGTTTAGCATATTGGTGCAAGATGATGAAAAGGAAGTTCTCCTATAAGAGTTCCTAAACTGAGAACCCATGTGCCTTACATAAGGTTGTATGGACTGAAAGGACTGCAATCTCTCCACAGACTCTTTGTATAAATGTAATTATGCTACTATATACATATGTGATTCCATTTGTGGAATAAGAACAGTTCTCTCTGCTTACAGCAGGGGTCCTCAAACTAAGGCCCGGGGGCCGGATGCGGCCCTCCAAGGCCATTTACCTGGCCCCCGCCCACAGTTTTATAATATAATATTTTATATCAGTTTTAATAATATAATATATTGTATATACATATAATATTGATAATAATCTTATGTTATACTATATAATACTAATAGTAATACCATATAATAATATTAATTATATGTTATATATTACATATTATATAATAGTATAGTGGTATAGTTCAATATAGTAATATATAATGCTAATATTGTGTTATGCTAATAATATAATACATTGTATGTACATACAGCTGCTCTGAGTCCCCTTCGGGGTGAGAAGGGTGGGATATAAATGTAGTAAATAAATGCAGTAAATAAATAATTAATTTTAGACTTAGGCTCGGCCAAAGTCTGACATGACTTGAAGGCACACAACAACAACAATCCTAATTAACTTGACTATCTCATTGGCCAGAAGCAGGCCCACACTTTCCATTGAAATCCTAATAGGTTTATGTTGGTTAACATTGTTTTCATTTTCAAATATTGTATTGTTCTTTCGTTGTTGTTGTTGTTGCACTACAAATAAGACATGTGCAGTATGCATAGGAATTTGTTTGTATTTTTTTTCAAATGATAATTCAGCCCCTCAACAGTCTGAAGGATTGTGGACCGGCCCTCTGCTTAAAAAGTTTGGGGACCCCTGGCTTACAGGAATCGTTTGAAATAAACATTGCAAGAAATATTGTTGAATCAACCATCCTTGGCCCTACAAAATGCTACAATTGTTAATATCCTTGGTTTATTAATGTCATCTCTTTTCCGCCATCACCCAATGTAGCATATGCCCTACCAGTTAACTGACTCAACGAATAAAAAAAATTAAAAACTAATTAGGAAAAAACACAGACAAAAAGAAATGCAGACTTTTGATTAAACTAGAGCTATTTTGTTCTTTTTTTGCTGCCACTATTCAATTTATGAAGAATACTACACAGAAGAGAAGTGAGTTGTCATCAAACACATTCAGGACTGACACACAAACACCTGTCAGTGAAGGGGTGGAGAAAGAATCCACCTTTTCTTTATTTATCCTTTCTATGAAATAAATGTGCATGAAGCTTTCAAACTATTTTCATCTAATGTTTTGAAGTAGCTTTCAGTTCACATGAAGGCTAAGAGCCGCAAAAAGGCAAGTGAGAACTGCAGGTAAAAGAAATCACATCAAGCAACAACTAGCACAAGAATGCTTTCTTAGACTGTAAGTCTCTTTAACTGAGCATTTGCACTGTCCTTGCAATACACCAACAATGTAGCAAAATGGCAATATATTAAAGTAGACTAGAAAATGCCAGCTGCTTTCAGAGCAACACTATCCTCCAGAGGAAAGTAAGTCAGAATCTAGAACAGGGGTCCCCAAACTAAAGGCCCGTGGGCCGGATGCAGCCCTCCAAGGTCATTTATCTGGCCCCCGCCCTCAGTTTTGGACTTAGGCTCGCTAAAGGCCTGAAATGACTTGAAGGCATGTAACAACTACAACAACAACTATTCTAATTAATTTGACTATCTCATCAGCAAGAAGCAGGCACACACTTCCCATTGAAATCCTGGTAGGTTTATGTGGGTTAGAATTGTTCTTATTTTAAAATATTGTATTGTTCTTTCATATATATATATATATATATATATATATATATATATATATTGCACTACAAATAAGGCATATGAAATGTGCATAGGAAATTATTTGTATTTTTTTTCAAACTATAGTCCCCCCCCCCCGCCCGCCCCCCCACACACACACAAACACACACTCTTAGGGACCGTGAACCTGCCCTCTGCTTTAAAAGTTTGAGGACCCCTGATCTAGAACTTCAATGCCAAGTTGGGAGTCCAGTCCATATTCAGGACCAACCACAGAAAATGCCCTCTCTTTCATGGATACATAATACACTACTTCTAAAGACTAACTGAAGAGTAGGGAAGTTTGAGGATCCTAATGCATGGGCAGTGTGGTATGAGAAGTTTGTCTTCTCATACCACACCTATGTATCCAGAATGTTCAAGAACAAATTTCATTGATGGATATGTGTACTGAAATATAGTATACAAACTGAAAAATCATTTGGCAAATCTAGAAAGGACTAACTGCTAAATGTCATTTGTCAATTTTTAACCCATGGAAAAAACTGACCTCTTGAATTGAAACTGCCATGTTTCAATTCAATCTGTTCTACCATGTTCTGAAGGCAGGCCTCAAAACTTACTGCATTCCTCCTAATTTCTCATTACAAAATAAAATGCAATCCATCTGACCCATCCCTATTAAGGGACCATGACAGTGGCCATATAATTATGTTCACAAGATTATTCTCAAGTGATTCTAGTTAGAAGTCAACACAAAAGTACGTTCAAGTCTCACTACATTTTGAGCTACATTCCAAATTTATTTCAGTTTCAGGGGCACAAATTGAAGAGCTGTTTATACATACACAGTGTTTTTAAAGCATTTTAAATGGATTGAGATGAAAGAAACCTCTGCAATTACACAAGTGCCAACAATCTTTGCTTTCTAGATTAGGGCAAAGCACTCTAGCTTTCCATAAAAGGGTTTCCATCCTCCCCCCCCCCCCCCACTTTCCACCTTCCACCTCATACAACCGAGGCATACCTTTTCACTGATACAATTACACTTGAGTAGTTCTGAACTCTCAGTTCAGACTAATCTGTCTAACGATGGAATGCACCTTTCAAGTTTCCATTTGACAGAAATCCATCGTTCATCATTTGACAGTGCATATGCTTTTTGCTGACAGAGCTCCATTACTGGAAAAAGCTCAGTAAGTAACACTGATCTGAAACAACTATATATTGTAGGTGGCCAGCAGGAGATGTACTGATTTTTAAGTGAAGAAAGTCACTGCCAAGAGAGACAACTGCTTAATTAATTAAGTACTACTTATATTTTACCCAAGGTGCTTATGTGCTTATTCTTGTCAGTTTCTGGAATAATCACATATCTCATGAACATAACAGTCAGATATAAAAACAATATGATTTCATGAATACTGATAAATTTGGGACACCAGGGTTCAAATCCCAGTTTAGGTGTAAAATTTAGGTGACCTAGGAAAACTCACTGCCCCTCAGCTGAACCTGTTTGACCAACTTATCTCGAGGAAAAATTAGGTACCTGCAGATATTCTATGCTGATCTCCTTACAGCAGGGGGTGGACAAAGTGTGGTCTTCTAAATATTGCTGCACTGCAACTCCCAAGACACCCAATCTCTGTAGCTCAAGATTAAGAATGCTGGGATTTGCAGCACAACATTCTCTGAAAGCTGGATGGAATATTTTGATTGTGCTTTTCTTGCATGGCAGGGGATTGGACAAGATGGCCCAGCTGGTCTCTTCCACCTCAACAATTCTATGATTCGATGGAGGGTCTCGCTTTTCCATCCCATCTTAGGTGAGTTCAAGTAATGGAAGTAAAATTATCCTGCTCTAGAGGAAGGAACTGGGAATTCCAAGTGTGATAAGCACCAGAAATAGTTCTGAAAAGCCAACTACTTTGCAGTAGGTAGCTGTATAACTATGTTAAATGCACAAAAAGGAAATGGTATAGGGGGAAAAACATAATGGCAAATTAAATGCAAATGGATTTATTTCAGCAGACACTTTATTGGATTTCAATCCACTTCTAGATTTGGACACACCAGTGCTATACTTCCAGCTTCAGAGTCCCCTTCGTGAGAGTTCTTGAGTGTGTAAATATTAGGGTTGGGCAATTTTTTTATTAGTCCATTAAATTCGTTTCAAATTCAGTTCGAAAGCACTTTTGAAGTGAGTTTTGAAACATCTGCTCACTGCCTTCCTAATATTAAGAATTTGAATCAAAAAGCACCTTTTTTTTTCATCTGTCTCTGATGTCTTCAGATGTAGCTGTAGCCCCTCTGAGAGGAGAAGTCATGTTAGCCTTCCTCTCAGCCAATCAGGGCGGAAGGAAGAGGGACGGAGAGACGGGGCCATCGTTCTGGTAGCGTTTTTAAAAAAATTGTTTGAAAATTCCCTAGAAATCAGTGGATTGGTCAAACATTGTGAAACTTGATAGGCAAAGAGTATTTGCTTCCATTCTGGCAAATTTCATCTCAATAGCTTTAAAAATTAAGCAGAACAAAGCCTCTGAATTTTCCCCATTTAATTAAGTGCAAGTGAAGCAAGAAGCCATTATCTGGACAAAACTCCATTTCCCAGAAGCCTTGGGCTTAGCCAATCAGGGCAGAAGGAAGAGGGGCGGAGAGGTGGGGCCATCGTTCTGGTAGCATTTTTTAAAAAATGTTGTTTGAAAATTCCCAAGAAATCAGTGGATGGGTCAAACATTATGAAACTTTATGAGCAAAGAGTTATGAATACCCTGTTTCCCTGAAAATAAGACATCCCCAAAAAATAAGACCTAGTAGAGGTTTTGCTGATTTGCTAAATATAAGGCCTCCCCCGAAAGTAAAACCTAGCAAAGCTTTTGTTTGGAAGCATGCCTGGCGCCCGCCAAACAAAACACAATAACATGCAGGATTGGTAAATGTACATACCAGTTGTACATGGAAATAATGGTAGTAACAAGAAATTCTTGACAGGAGTCACAGTTTGTCAGGTTTAGTTATGTTGGTTTGTGATGACAACTACTGTACAGTATAGAATAAATGTTCATTCTTTTGTTCAACAATAAATATGAATTCTTCTTCATGGAAAAATAAGACATCCCCTGAAAATAAGACCTAGCACATCTTTGGGAGCAAAAATTAATATAAGACACTGTCTTATTTTCGGGGAAACACGGTATTTGCTTCCATTCTGGCAAATTTCATCTCAATAGCTTTAAAAATTAAGCAGAACGAAGCCTCTGAATTTTCCCAATTTATAAAAGCATTGGGCTGAAGCAGATGTTTCTCCAATAGTACTATGCCTGCTTTAAAATTACAATTCCCAGATGTCCCAGGCCCTCTCTCCTCTTAACATTCCCCACCCCCTTTTGTCCTCACTTAGAATCATAGAATCATAGAGTTGGAAGAGATTTCGTGGGCCATCCAGTCCAACCCCATTTTTCCAAGAAGCAGGAAATCGCATTAAAGCACCCCTGACAGATGGCCATCCAGCCTCTGCTTAAAAGCCTCCAAAGAAGGAGCCTCCACCACACTCCGGGGCAGAGAGTTCCACTGCTGAACAGCTCTCACAGTGAGGAAGTTCTCCTCATGTTCAGGTGAAATCTCCTTTTCTGTAGTTTGCAGCCATTGTTCCATTGCGTCCTAGTCTCCAGGGCAGCAGAAAACAAGCTTGTTTTCTCATCCCTATGACTTCCCCTCACTTATTTATACATGGCCCTCCTCATGACTCCTCTCTTTCCGCCTTCTCTTCTGCAGGCTAAACATACCCAGTTCTTTAAGCCGTTCCTCATAGGGCTTGTTCTCCAGACCCTAGATCATTTTAGTTGCCATCCTCTGGCCATCTTGACCAAACTTTCATAAGGTATGTGAATTCTTGGAAGGTATGAGAAGTTTAGAGGGAGGGAGGGAGAGGTTTGACTGTTGGACTCCGATTGTGGCTTGATTCCCCCCTCACTCACCCACTTGGGCAAGTCACACACTCTCAGCCGCAGAAAAGCCAATGAAACAGGAAATAACACTTTCAAACCAGGAACTGATTTCCTTATTCAGAGGCTGATGGCCATCTGTCAGGAATGATTTGATGGTGTACTATGATTTCTGTTCCTGGGTGATAAACGTCATTTCCTAATTGGTTCTGTCATAGAAACATGGCAAAATTTATGACAATGCCTGAACTTTGTTTTTGCACAGGGGGCATGGAGCACATTATGATTTGCTGGGACACTGTCCACCAATTTAACAAAGTTTCAGCCACAAAAACAAAGTTTCTGAAGTAGAACAATGACTTTCAAAGTAAAGACAGCCCAATTAAACAGGAAATAAGACTTTCAAACAAGAAACAGATTTCTGCAATTATTAAAAAATTGTTTATTATAAAAGCTATGAAAATTTGCCAAAAATCAGAGGATACGGGAAACGTTCTGAATTTTGGTGAGCTAGCAGCATTAAATGGGTTCTACTACTGTACCAAGTTTGAAGAAGATAGCCAAAAACTCAAGGCGAGAGAATCCTGTAAATTCCCCCCGGTGTTGTTTTTGGCCACTGCGCATGCGTGTCCGCCATTAATGAATTAATTTTGAATATTCCGAATATTTGAAGTTTTGAAACTTTTTGGGGCCAAATTTTGGAAGTTGTTACAGAAACGAAGCGCCAGCACCCCCTACTTTAGAAGCGAGTTTAGAACCATTTTTTTCATGGATCGCTCATGCCTAGTAAATACAGCTAAACTATCCAGAAATTGCTGGCTGGGATCAGACATTACTAACCTGGCACTCCAAACTCCCCCTCCCTTCATATTTGAAAGGGCAATGAAGTCAATGAAAAGTAAGAGCCACAGGTTCTGTCCCACATGATGTTGCTTGTAGCTCTGTCATTACATGGGCAGATCATGGCAGCATTTTGACTGTCGTTGTCCAAAATTTGCACAGTTTCCCCAATTTCTTGCTTGATTTGAGGGAACTGCTATTCACAACAGTTACGTAAGAAGAACGAGCCTTTTGTAGTGTTTCTCTGTGTTAAAATCTTTGAATTCTTTGCCATAGAGGAAGTTAGCTTTACAGTGGAGTCACTGCTGTTTTATATTAGTAGCAGGATATAGTTACCCCTCAGGAGACCATCACTTACCACTAGTAAATTACTAGTTGTCACTTTGTTGAGACAGAGCTTGCACTATACCTTGAGGTGTAAACTGCAATTACTTCTTCATTCAGCAACAACAAGAGGTAAATCATTATGTGTACTCAAACCCTAAGATTGCTCATTTAGGGAAGGGACTTATTGGAGGTAGGGGAATATCGTGTTCAGACCGTACATCACACAAACCCACATATAGAGCACTGTGCTCACATAGCACTACCCACACCCAATTCAAGCCCTCATGACTGATAATTCTTCAAAGATGTCATGAGTTGGGAGTGTGGAGAATAGTTTCTTGATCCATGATACACAACAGAGTTATGGTCTTTTTGAAAGCAAAGGACTACTTGTTCTCTTTACCAAAAAAAGTAATGTTTACTCCAGTAACAGCTAAGCATTATGTGAAATTCATAGGCACGAACAATTAATTTGTAACGGAAGCCATTCCTATTCACAAGAGAACTATGGTGTAAAGATAAGGAAATTGAGGTTTCCTTTCAGATGACTGCAACTACCGTACCTTCTTTGCAAACAGTGACCAATTACAGGCCAAAATCAAAATAGGCTATACTTCTTCAGGCCTTATATAGGTTTTTAGCACCTGACTTTCCAAGTAAAGGTATAATTAATAATTAAACTATCTTACAAATAAACTGTATTATAAAAAAGGGAAGTTTCAATTATTATCACTTAGTTACACTTATTACTTAACATTATTATTTATCATGAAATCACATTATTACACTTCTCATCAGCAATTATCAATTTTCATACTATGGAATCATTTTTAAAGGGGTGGGTTGAAAAGAAACCCATTCCATTGGACCAGTGTTTCTATAGCAACAGTTGAATGTGTCACTAAGCGTGACACACACACACCTCCCCAAAAGTAGCAGAGTCTGATGCACATCAGTGGTTCACTATTCCTGAAATGTTTTTTGTTATCTGATTTATTTCCCTGGAATATATTCTCAGTGCTCCTTGTGTAATGGGGATGGAGACAGGGAGGCTCCCTACTGCCACCTGGTACTAAGAAAGGAGGGTCATGTTTCTGTTTGTGTTCCTCAGAGCTCAGTTGGTTGCCACACTCACCTGCTGCCACCAACGCAGAAAAAGGTGCCACCTCTTTTCCAGCAAGCACTCATTACATGTTTACTTTCTTCATGAGCTGCCTGAAATCCTTTGGTGGGTCACAAGTGGTCTTAAGGCCACATATTGTGCAATCTAAAATACACCATTAAGATATGATGCCATATCAGTCACTGTGTGTCATTTAGAAGGCTTACCTTGTAACAAACTTTAGGAAGTTAGACATTGCAGTATAAGAATTACAACCTCATCAGAAGGGCTTACTTCAATGGCATACACTGGTTGAGCCTTAGTTGACCCACAGAGCCCACTGGCTCCCATCTCATGATGCAAAGGGACTTCCAGTGGGCTCTGTAGATCAACTAGAGCAGAAGTGGTGTATGCCGCCATGGCAGCAACATGAGAGACTTCCCATGTTGCATCAAAAAAATGACGGGAAGATGTGTGGTTGATGCTTCCCCCCCCCCCTCCATGGGATCAGATTAAAGGTAAATCAGGCGATATAGGTCGTAGGCAGAACTGGCCCTAGGTAATTATTAGTAGTAGGAGAACAGAATTTTGGTGTGTGTCCCCTCCCCCGAATTTTGGCGCCCCTCCCCCACAAACCAATCACTGAAAAATAAACCGCACTTGCCTTGCTGCAGACTTTGGCGGCGGCAGCTACAGCCGCAGCACCCGCTGGCACACAGGGCTAGCGGGCGCACACTGGTGTGGGCCCATCTTCCGGGCGGCGGGCGTGCTCTCCAGCCGGTTGACAGCCCGCCAGCCACCCATCTGCCGGGCAATTGAAGCCCTGCACACGCGTAGAGGAGGACCATCTGCCATTTTGGCCGATGGTCCTGTGCGCATGCGCAGGAATTCCATTTGCCCATATGGACGGGAAGCTGGCGCGCCTTCCGTGTCTGTGCGGGCGGATAGAAGCCCTGCACACGCACACAGGAGCTATTAGGAATATATTCATAACCTGTTAGGATTATGATATCAATATGGTTAGATATTGGTGCAGAGTAGCAACAACGCAGAAGACTAGGGGTTTATGTGAACAGAGGTGAGATAAAAGCAAAATAGCCAGCCTTCCTTTCCCTTTAAGGAGTCATGCGCATAAAATAAGCATCAGAGACATTAAAAGTAAAATAGTAAAAAATATGTTTACTCACAATCTTGTACGATGATGGTCATACAGGTAAAAACATCTTAGTTCCAAAAGAATACAGTTCAGGATACTACATATCTCTTAACAAAGAGTAACATCAGCATGGCATGGCTAGATCAAGAAAACAGGAAGAGCAGAGAGAGAGCAGGAAGAGAGTCTCCCCTTTTTATGCCCCAAATTCTAAAGGTGTACATCACTTCCTGTGTGTCCCCAGAAAGGATACTCCCCTTTTTCACTTCACATGCACAACCCTTAAAATGGTGACATCAACTTTGGAATGCAGCTTGGCTCAGGTTACTAAGCAACAAACAAAACTAATTACATAAACCATCCCACATTGGAAATGCATACATGATTGCTAGATAACCCAACAGGACCATCACTCATTTTGGGCGATGGGCCTGTGCGCACATGCAGGGCTTCCATTCACCTGCATGGATGGGTGGCTGGCATGCCTTCCATGTCTGCGCAGGCGAATGGAAGCCCTACGCACACGCACAGGACCATCGGCCATTTTGGGTGATGCGCCTGGGCCCGCCGTCCGCCCTCAGGCCTTCCTTCGGCCTGGCCTGGCCAACGGACACCGTGGCAACGGCGGCAGCACCATGCACACATGGGGACGCCTCAACTGCGCCCCGGTAGTTTTGCGCCACAAGTGAGCGCCTAATTGGCCTCGCCGGTGGACCGCCTCTGGTCGTAGGGCTACAGGTTCCCCACACTCCCTGATGGCAGTCGCTGGATTCGCCATGATTCATGGCAGTTCTGGGGGCTTGTGTGAAGAGGTCCATAATCTTTATGAACCATCACCATCAGACTCAAAATGTGTGATTTATGTGTTTCAGTCCTAATGCTTGACAATAAACTGTGCCATTGTAAGATGCTTTGAGAATTTTATGGAAAGGCAGGATATGGCTACTGCATAAAATATGTACGGCTAATCTTTGCTTTGGGTCAATGCTTTATTTTTGTTTTTCTCTGCCTTTTAGTAATTTCCAACTAATGGCAATCCTAAGGTGATCACAGAGGCTTTTTGGACAACTTTGTTCAGAGGGGGTTTGCCTTTGACTTCCTCTGGAACTGAGAGCATGTGATTTTCCCAAGATCAGCCAATGAGTTTCAATGACTGGGTAAGGATTTGAACCTTGGTCTCTGCAGTCATAGTCCAAAGATCAAACTACTACACCATGCTGGTTCTCACTAAGCTTTATAGTTTACATCAACAATGTCTAAAGGAGGAGAAGGGGGAGGAAATGAAAGCTTTCATGACTGGAAAAAGGATGTACGTGCAATCTAGCTTCTTCCCTACACCTCTGACATGGGTGAAACAATATAGAATAATTTTCACTTGAACAAGTGTGTTCAGTCTCCCTGCTGGATGACTTGTCTAGTTTGCTACCATAACGAAACAACACATCAAAGGCAGGAAACATAATTAGAGAAAAGGAATAATAATTACTTCTAACATGACAAGGCTGACCACAGTAGAAGGGTGCTCTGTCAAAGTCAATTACTCTTTTAAAATTAGGGACCAGGCAATTATTCCAATGCACTCCTCATGAATTATACTGTTCATTAGTGACAGCACACAAGCAAGTGCTTCATCTATGTGTTGCTAAGGCTGGATGTGGGTGTTGCAGCCTTGCATTGTTCTATATAATTTTAAAGGTGCTTGACACACATTCAAACAGCTGAAACGAACACATTACATATTACAAGGAAGGCCATTTTCTGCAAGACATCTTAAAAGACTGACCCCAACATGAAGTTTCATCACAGCATGTCAGTTTCATTTAATTACGTTTTTATGTACTTAAATTCCTTTTATTGGATTTTTATATCCAGTGCCTAAAACTTTGAACTGTAACTATCAACCAAAATAAAAATTAATAAGCCTCCATTGGGACTGGCTGAAACATTCTGTCATGACAGCCCTTCCTCTTTGCTCTAAAATCCAGGCCCACTCTGCTGCTATCCTAAAGGTATAGTCATGCCTGGAGCAAAGAGATCATAGGCACTTGTCCATCATGTACAAGGAGAAATATAAAATGCCAGTTTTCACTCTGGAAGCAAACATATTTTTGAGACATTTATAAACTAGCAGTATTTCTTATTTCTAGGGGCCAAGACTTTAAGTATTCAGTACCTATGTGAAGTATTTTCACTGTGCATATGCCTGTGATAAGAAACCATTTTTTCAAAAGGAGGAGAAAACACTTTTTGATACTGATACCAACCCGTGACTCTGCACTTGTGTTGAGCAAACCCAATTCTTTTTATTCTTTTTTTCATGTCTGGAGAGACTTGAGAAAGTCACTACTGGTGTGAGATATTTGGCCAACTGCGAGGAGGTTGCCCAGGGGATGCCCAGATGTTTTGATGTTTTTACCATCCTTGTGAGAGACTTCTCTCATGTCCCTGCATGGAGCTGGAGCTGATAGAGGCTCTCCTCAGGATGGATTTGAATGGGCAACCTTCAGGTCAGCAACCCAACCTTCAAGTTATCAGTCCTGTTGGCACAAGGGTTTAACCCACTGCGCCACCGGGGACTCCAGCAAACCCATAATATGGTGCAATGGATTCCATATGGGTTCCACCCCATGTTCATGGTGGTCTGCTTAAGGGTCTGCACTGTAATGGAGACAGAGGAAGGGATGCTTATCCTGTGTTTTTCAACAGCTGGCTCTTGTTTCCAACTTCTGTCAGGACTAATTGGTTCTATTGTCTCAAATGCAGTAGGGCAGCATGTATATTTATTCCTCCGACAAGTTTCCCTTGCTCTAATCTTTCCTGTAGTGTAAGCAGGTGCCACAATGGGAATAGTCACAGAACACAATATGCTGGGCAACAAATTCAGTATTTCTGCTGCTGTCCCTTTCATGGAAAGGGCTAGCAATATCCAGACACCTAGTGAGAAGTTGCTATAATTGCTTCCATGCACTGCCTTTCTCCTCTTCACTGCCTCCTCACTTAAGAAATCGTCCGTCCCTAACTGTTTGCTCTGTAACTTCAGTGTCCCTCAAAGCAGCATTGTTACTGTAGTTCTCACAACTGATTTCTGTTCCCACAAGTTTCCACCACTCAACTTTTCAAATGAAATTCACTTAAGCTGGGGCCCAGAAGTTGTCACTACCTCATAGTCTGAAAAGGAAGTAGCAAACCATCAAAGCACACAGCCTACATGGCTCCTTTTGTCCAGTACTCAAATTGTCAACAATATGCCTTCATGGTTCCTGTCATCAAGTAGTCAAACTGTCAAGAAACACAACCTAAGGGCCTTCTTTAACCTTCAAAAATCAATCCTTCTTTCAATCTTGTTCCTGAAACATCTAAAAGGCCAAAATTATCTTGTTCCTGGAACATGTTTTCTATATTCATCAGCCAGTACTGAAGCTGCAGTCCCTACCTGTACTGAACACTAGTAAACACAGTAAGTAGACACAGACATGAGGTAGCTATTTCCTGCACCACTATTCTCTATAATATAGCACAACTGCTTCAACAAGTGGTACTGAAGTGTCCGACATGCTCACAGAGTTCACCTAATATAACTTGTTAATTCCCACATAACAAGAATATTGATTCCAATGAAATAAGTGGAGTTGTATACAGAGCATGCCTGAATGTGTAGGAGCATGCTAAAAGTGAGAAAGCCCTAACTGGATATTCCAAATCAAGTAAAAGAAAGAATAATATAACCACTTCCAATTCCATGTTCCTAGAATAATTCACTGGACCATGCAAATTTTCTCGTTTCAAGACTAGAGCTATAGATATCTGCTTAATGTCCAGCTCAACTCTTAGTTTTGTGAAATATTGGGTAGTTTAACTCCTTTGCCTCCAAATAACCCAAAGAACTGGCAAGGGATATATATGCTCTGGATGATGAGTAAAGAAAACAATCTACAATCAGTGGGCAGTGATAACATGTAACTATAATAGGGAGAGATTTTTCATGTGTTGCATCTTTGTACTTGAATTAATACTTTCGTTGCTTTCTTTCTTCTCCATGAAACTAAGGCTGGGACAATACTAAGAGCAATTATTTTTATTTTTATTTCAGATCATCAAAGTACAGAATTAGAACCTTTTCTGTATGCTTTGAATATCTGACTCCAAATACTGCTGTAGTTTGCTTTATTAAAGAATATTCCTTCTCAAAAGTTTGCTAGTGTCTGCCAGAATTCACCTGAGGGTATGAGGATATCAATCTCCTGACTTTCAAATCCTATTGTAAACTAAGAAAACAGTAACATGGTGATTTCAGACATTTATTGCTGAGACGGAGGGGAAAGACATAGTAAATTTTGAAAAATGGGGTTACATGATGCCATTTTTACATTAAGTCAATAAATATTCTCAGCTGTTACATCATTTTCATTTTGTTGGGCTTACGACCTCATCACATTGAGGTCTCTAACATGGGCAACAGTGGGGCATTTCACCAGGCAGCATGGTGAATCCATGCCGCAGCAGGAAAAACCATTGTCCTACGTCCCCGTCACACAGGGGAAAGCATAGCTGCCTGATTTCCTCACATGCTGGCCCCATTGTAGGCTATGAGATCATGGGTAGTCACCCGTGTTCACAGGACTCCATCCTAGGATGCTTCCAGGATGACGCCCCACCAGAAGTAGCCCTGCATCATGTGAATGGTGGGCTCCATCCTGGAAGCATCCTAGGAAAGAGCCAGAAGTCCATGTGATGAGGTCATAAATGGTCATTGAATGGACAAATCAGTGTTTTTGCAGTCCATGTGAATTTAACACATATGCAGTCAATTTTTGAGAAGAGGGAAATGCCCCTTTGAAGTCAGGATCAGTTTTACTATGTTGTGAAGACCTCAGGCGGTTTTATGCCCAATAGAGGGTTTTCTGCTGACCCAAAAATTGACTTCTGGTCACTTCCTCTGGGGAAAAAAACCCTTTCTTCCCCTGCCCTCCAAAGTTGCAAAAATTTCTCTTCTACAGATTGAACATTTGTATGTTTTTAAGGCATTGAATTGTTGCTGATATGTGAGGTCGCTCTGAGTCCCGCTCGAGGTTGATAAGGGTGGAGTACAAATGTGGCAAATAAATAAACATCTTGAAACAAAATGTTTGGGGGAGGGCTAAAAATGAAGGTCAATGTGGGTCACTAACTCCTGATAGTTGCCCACCTCTTAGACAAGTTGTCATAGTTCATTGTAATTAAAGTAGCACTGTGAAATAAGAGCCCAGACAACAAAATATGGAACAAAGGGCCATTTATTATCCTATTTAAACTGCAATCAAGAGCAGTAAGATCTAACCTGGAGGGAGCAACAAAGAAATAAGTCATGGTGGAGGCCAGGTATCACACAATGACGACTGCCTCATCCACCTCTGGGCAAACAACTGACCCCAGGGGCAATCCACTTAATGGCTTGCTGGCCCGGTCAGTCATTACTGGAAGGCCATTCCAGGGGGACTCCCTCCCATGACCCAAAACTCTGTAAGAGAGAGCGAGAACCCCCGGTCCAGCCCCAAAGGGAAAAATCCCAAGATGCCCCCAAGCCCCAAAACTTCTCAGGGCCATCCCAAGTATCCCTTTATGTCCCCCCCCCCCCCATGAGGAGGGTGCCAAGGTGAACACAAACAGTGTTCTCCCCCAAGATCCTGCCACTGGAAACTTAATTATTAGTGCCACCCAAACTCCTTCTTCCAATATGGTGTAGGCGAAAAAAGCCCTCCCTTTAGGAGGGGGAAAAATTCCTACCTGGCCTCCTAAGGCGACCACAAGTCACTCATAATGTGCCGAGGACAAGTGGGCGGATCGTTGGATGAAGAACTGAAGCAGGAGGGAGGGGCCAGTTGCTTAAACTTCAGTCCAGGCCCCTCCCTCCTGCCAAGACTGCTGTAAAACAACAGCTACTACATTAATACTGGTCTCCTCGTGTGGGCTTTAACTGCTTGCCCCCAGTCAAATCCTTTGACTGCTGGCAGAGCTTGTTTAAACTATTTCTTCACAATTAAGAACTGGTAGAAAAACATTACTATCTTTTACAGTTCATTCAATTTTACAATGTTGAGGTATGTTTTGAGAGAACATTATCTCATGATATAGATATGCCTTTACTTTTTTTCTGACACAAAACAACAGACTATATATCTTTTTTTCTCTAATTCTGCATTACAGATTTTCTGTATAGCAATCACACATTTAAGGATGTTGTGAACAAATCTCCCCTTTCAGCATTTGTTTCAAAGTAATCCCTTTAATAAAGGAGTGGGATTAACAAAATGAATAAAAGTTTCCACTTTGCCTGAGTGATTTAAATAACTCAAAAGGATGGGATCAATATTGAGGTTCATATTGTAGTCACTTAATTTCAAAAACTAACCTCAAACTACAAAGTCAATCATATTTTTTTTCAACTACACAGAGGAGAAAACTGAAATGGTAGTTTCACTCTCTTTTTTAAAAAGTATGTTTCCCAATGAAAGCAAGAGTTGATGTCACCATATAAGTCAACAAAACAAATTTCAGCCAAGGAAGTGACATATTCTACAGTCCCTGCCATAGTCAGCAGATTTTGCATGGTCGTAATTATCCAATGGAACAAAGAAAACAAGATTTACAGGGTAGTTAACATTCTAGTAATCTGAATTTTCATTTCTGAAAGAGTAAGATTCCATCTTAACTATTGGAAAGAAACCTTGTCCCCAAAAGAAAATTAATGAAGGGATGTCAGTTAGGGTTGTTCCAGAGGAAAGGATGAATAGAATATGAGTCCAGCTCTTTCTCTCTTTCTCTTTCCTTACTTTCCTAGCCATTAATAGTTCTCCACTCTTTCACAACCCACACAACCTTCTGTTTACAAAAGTGCTTTACAGTTATTTTTTATTGAATACATTTCTTGCCTCTAAACATGCAAAGCAAAGAGAGACATGTGTTTTAAATGGAAAGGTCAGAAATGGGAGTTCAATCAGCAAGCAACTATTTTTGAAAATGATAACAACTGCAGTCTAATATCTTGGCACATATGCATTTCAGTTAAGCTAATGCTTTTTAAATGATTCACTACTTCTTCATTGCATCACCCCACAAAAAGCCACACACACCCCTGCAAACACAAGGTTTGCTTGGCCAACATGTGGTGTCATCATAAATCATGTTTTTCTTCTAATCATGTCAGCGAATTTCTTTGAGTCCAAAAAAGAAACAGAACAGAAACTTTACCTAGTTTTGGCATAAAAAATCCCCAAGATGTTTGGCTTTACTTTTTCTCCTCTTGATCTCTTATAAAAGTTATGCAAAGAGTAGGTTGTCACATAGATGCAAAAAACCACAGAGCCAAGATAAACAGATGTTTCCTTTTTGTATTTCTCTTTCAGGAGTCTTTCTTCATTCATTCTAGTATTTACCCAGAAGAATATGATACAGAATTCTTTTTTTAAAAAAAACTACTCTCATTGTTCATTTTGTTAGTGAAGTGACACCATTTGTCAGAATCTGGGTAAAGTAAACAGCACTTCAAATTAGAAAGATGTTCATCTTTATGAGCAACTAGAGTGCTTGCAGACTGCAGAGAGATTTTATGAACTCTGTATTTAAATAGCATCTCACCACTGCACAATTTCTATCAGCTAGAACCAGGCTGCCTAATGTGGCTGGTGAGTTAGTTTTACTTGTATCACAATGATATTTTCAAATTACCTTTCCTGGTGACATAAATAGAAACCAGTCACTTTTATAAGAGAAACTAAAGCAGAAAGCTAAGGACAACATTTGAGCAGTGGCAAAGTCTATCCCATCCTCTGAGTGCTGTAAAACAAATGCATCTACGCAAAGAAGTCATCTCCATCAATTCTGTATCTTGCTCTTGGTGTTAGCATTTTTCTTTTACACAATTGACATATCTGTTTAGGTTCCCTTTCATCTATAAGTATTTCCCTCTTTCTCCACATCATTAGCACCATCACCACCACCACCACAATTATATTGGAAAGCAGGAAAGCAAGTATTTTCCCAATACGCTTTAAAATCAAACTAATTGTATGAGTTCAAGTAGTTTCTTTAAATCACTAAAATGATATTCTAATTAATATTTTATGGCTCTTGGGTTCTCATGTCCCTTAGATATCCACAGTCCCAAAACTCAGCTTGAATGTTTAAAGCAAGTGTGCTTTATCTTGTTGATCATGGATAATGCAAACAAAGTAAATTATAAAGACATTAATAGTGTAAGGAGTGTTTAAGAACGAGATGGAAAATAATAAGTTTAATTTGTTCCTATTGCTACATTAAAAACGCAGAATATATTTTGTTGTTGTGTGCCTTCAAATCATTTCTGACTCATGGCAAACCTAAGATTGCCCTATCACAGGGTTTTATTGGCAAGATTTGTTTGGACAAGGTTTGCCATTGCTTCCCTCTGAAGTTGAAACTTGCCCAGTAATCCAGTAGGTTTCCATCACTAAGCAAAGATTCAAACCCTGGTCTTCCAGAAAGTCCAGGACTCAGTTCCCCTTACAGCAGCATTCCTCAAGTTGGTGCCTTCTGGGTGTGTGGCACTCCTGAAGTCAGCAAGCTGTGGGAGCTGCCATGCTTCAGTTTGATGTTCAAGAGTATGGTTAATCAAATATATTCATATAAATATTATAGCACAGAATATGCTTACCTTGAACTATTAAGTAAACTGAGATAACTGCAAAGTCTTACCTGTTAATGTGATCCAGTACCCAGAATAAAATATTTATATACTGTATCTTGGAACCACAAATTTCCTTATGCTATAACAATTATTAGAGACCATTTAAACTATGCTTATAACAGGTTAAATCCAGACTTTTGTACCTGCATTTTGTTACTTAAAACAGTAGTAGTAATGTTATCATAAAATAAATATTAAAGAAAAATTGCACACAGAACTTTTAGTGCCAATGTTTGAAAAGTTTGTTTTAAGTGGATTTTGCTGCTAGACTTGGATGTGATACAACACTTGAATTTCTACAATATATTTTGACAGAAACATTCAAAATGTCACCTTCTTTGCTTGGCTAAAGGAAAGATCTCAGGCATTATGAAATACAGACTTAATACTTAGTGTCTGCTATGGGCATACCCGAACTACTAATGTGCATGATAGGTGTCAACTATTTGTAGACACTGACAAGCTTTTGCAAAATCTTTGGAAGCCAAATGCGGTTGCTGGACAACAAATAATGACTGAAGACTGAAGACACCTAGAGAATCTATTCTGTCAAAACTGATAGCATTTTGAGCAGAATTCAAGAAGGCAAAATGAGATTTGCTCACATTTACAGGAGAGCCTTCATTTTGCTGTACTTCCTTACACATTGTCTCATGAACAATAAATTATATCAATGACAGATCTTAAATTACTGCTACAGTAAGCATTAGATTTCTGAACACAAATGCTAACCTTTTAGTTTCTAGCAATGGGATAGGAAACACTTTAATATAATTCTTAAATATATATATACAAGATACCTAAAAACATATATTTATGCTCTCTACTAGCTATAGTACTAAGCATTGATCCAAATAATAATTAACCACCATTAGTTATTATTCCTTTGCAAGTGATCAGGAAGATGAGTGGTCTATCTTTGAGTATGTAGGCTTCCCCCACCTTTTGACACTTTGCTTTCTGATGACGCACTTTTTAATGCTTGCAAATTACAGACAATTTCCATTAATTGATGAGGGATCTGCTCTTTCATGAGATCTTCTTGCCTATGAGACTTGCTTGGAACTGCCTGCACACATAAAAAGCGGACCCCTCCTTGAATGCATGTAAAAGCGATTTCAACTTTGTGCTGCCAAAGGCTTTCATGGCCAGAATCACTGTGTTGCTGTGAGTTTTTCAGGCTGTATGACCATGTTCCAGAAAAGAATGCTATTGGAACATAAAACTCACAGCAACCCAGATTTCAACTTTATTGTGCATTCAAAAGCTCTTTTGGTTGTATAACACATTCAAAGTGATATATAGTGCATTACAGTAGAGTCTCACTTATCCAACATTTGCTTATCCAATGTTCTGGATTATCCAATGCATTTTTGTAGTCAATGTTTTCAATACATCGTGATATTTTGGTGCTAAATTCGTAAATACAGTAATTACTACGTAGCATTACTGCATATTGAACTACTTTTTCTGTCAAATTTGTTGTATAACATGATGTTTTGGTACTTAATTTGTAAAATTATAACCTAATTTGATGTTTAATAGGCTTCACCTTAATCTCTCATTATCCAACATATTCGCTTATCCAACATTCTACCGGCCCGTTTATGTTGGATAAGTGAGACTCTACTGTATTTACATTTTTCAGCAGCTACACCTCTCAACAGACTTGTCACTAAGGAGGCTGTACAAGTCCGGAACCGGTGCTTGACAACTGTGTTAGAATGGATGAGGGTGAACAAATTGAAATTGAATCCAGACAAGACAGAGGTCCTCCCTGGTCAGTCATAAGGCCGAATAGGGCATAGTGTTACAGCCTGTGCAGGATAGGGTTACACTCCCCCTGAAGGCACAGGTTCTCAGCTTGGGAATGATCCTAGATTCATTGCTGAGCCTGAAACCCCAGGTGGTGGCTGGGGAGCTTCTGCACCAGTTGTGCCCGTACCCTGGGAAGCCTGACTTGGCCATGGTGGTCCACACTCTTGTTACATTTTAATTTTAAATAAATATGGAAATGAAAATAAATATGTTGTGCTAATAGTAATTGTGTTGATGTTTTTATTATGGTTGTATTGTATGTTTCTTGTTCTGGTAATTGAATGTTTTACCTAAGATGTGTTATATGTTGTGTTAATAGTAATTGTGTTGATGTTTTTATTATGGTTATATTGTATGTTTCTTGTTCTGGTAATTGAATGTTTTACCTATGATGAAACATTTACCACCCTGAATCCCCTCGGAGCGATAGAGTGGTATACAAGTAAAGTTTTGTTATTGTTGTTGTTGTTGTTGTTGTTGTTGTTACATCCCGAATAGTCTACTGCAACGTGCTATATGTGGGGTTGCCTTTGAAAACTGTTCAAAAGCTTTAATTAGTTCAACAGATGGCAGTCAGATTGCTCACCGGAGTGGCGTTCAGGGAGCATACCAACCCCATTACGGCAGCTCCACTGGCTGCCAGTCTGCTGCCAAACACAATTCAAAGTGCTGGCTTTAGCCTATAAAACCCTAAACGGTTCCAGCACAGCTTACTTGTCCGAATGTATCTCCGTCTACGATTCACCTCAGAGGTTAAGATCATCGGGGGAAGCCCTGCTCTCAATCCCACCACCCTCACGAGTGCAATTGGTGGGGATGAGAGACAAGGCCTTCGCAGTGGTGGCCCCTCATCTGTGGATCTCCCTCCCTAATGAAATTAGGTCAGCCTTCTCCCTTTTGTCCTTGCGGAAAAAACTCAAAATATGGCTGTGGGACCAGGCATTCGAGCAGCAAATGGAACAATAATAAAATGCAACGGTTTATGTGACTGATAATGAACAGACCCCGGACTATGATTTATACTTGTGCAATTTGTAAATGATGTTTTTTACAATTGATATTTTAATTATCTGTTTTTAATTATATTGTTTTTATAACTGTTTGGTTTTGGCATCTAATGACTGCCGGTTGTGAAGCCACCCTGAGCGCCCCCCCCCCCCCCGGGTGAAAAGGACGGGATAAAAATGTATTTTATTTATTTATATATATATATATATATATATATATAAATAAATAAAATACATTTTTATCCCGTCCTTTTCACCCGGGGGGGGGGGGGGCGCTCAGGGTGGCTTCACAACCGGCAGTCATTAGATGCCAAAACCAAACAGTTATAAAAACAATATAATTAAAAACAGATAATTAAAATATCAATTGTAAAAAACATCATTTACAAATTGCACAAGTATAAATCATAGTCCGGGGTCTGTTCATTATCAGTCACATAAACCGTTGCATTTTATTATTGTTCCATTTGCTGCTCGAATGCCTGGAATATATATATATATTCAAAGAACCTGGGTTCCACTTAACTAATTCCACTTTCTGAGAGCATCCCAGTCCCTAACCCATCAGATAAGTGGGGCTTCCATAACAAATGTCCCCACAATACACAGAATTGTAAATATTTCCATGTTGCACAGAAGCCTCAACAAACGTTCAAGGAGAGGCCGTTCTTGACTCCTCTTTTAACATTACTCTGGATAAATGAAATAAACAATTTGGGTATCCCCCAGAGAACTCCCCAAATCAATTTTGTTTATACTGTATAATTTAGCCTATATGTTGCTGGAGTCAGACCACTCCAAACATCTGATGAAAATTCATCTAGCTGTCTATGTGTGATGTAATAGACAGATACAAACTTTAGCTTTATTTATAGGGTAATGCAAAACTAGAAAACATGTTATTTTTTTAACATAAGCCACTGAAGTCTTTGAAATCTGTCATGTGGCTCTGAAAAATAATTAGGATGTCCTTCATGGTGCCCCATAATGAATTTCATGTACCCTATGCTACAAAGCTTATACAGTATTTTAAGTCAAGCTGTCACAAACAAATTTGGTATCAATCCATCCAGTCATTTTCACATGATGTGCTCCTCGAGCTATTATAACTATAAATGGGGTGAATTGTAACATTTTAATTTATCACAGGGGACAAGAGAAAGATGCCCACTTTCACCTCCTATTATTCACTCTCACCACTCCAACATTATGGGAGTCAACACTAAAGAATTTATATGCAGACAATATAGAACTTTAACTAGGAGATGGAAAATAGTATTGCAGCAATCCAAACGTCTTTATCTAAATTTAAGAAATATTCAAGACTAAAAATTATTTATTATACAACCTACAATGTTGCAAAGTTTTGTGCCGCAGCATACAGAATCCGTCAGGGGATGACAGGCCCCAAAAGTTAACTATGTATTCAGTAATCATTTCCCTTGATTCTATAATTTGCTCATACACCTGTGCATTATATTATATGTTTTTACTCTGTTTCCCCTTCCACTTCCCCCCCCCCGTATTGTGCTTCAGTATCTATTTTTACACTTTTAATGTACTAAACATACCAAGTTGTATGAAACTGTGATCTTTATTTCCTGTGATCGTCTATGACCAAAATAAATGATTTGATTTGATTGCAATTGATTGCTTTTTACATATATGAGGGCGGGAAATTAGTGATTGTTAAAGTTCAGTCTAGTTAAGTTCTTGTTTTATTTCAAACAATTTCCAGATACTCAATTTCTGGAAAATCAAAAATTGCAACAAAAAAAGGGGGGGGGGAGAATAATAAAACTGTTGGCTTGTTTATATTTAATTCTAATGACTGTAACTTGGCCAGGTAGCTGTCCTCAGTTTGCTTATCTATTATTGGGCATTTCAGTTAAAACAAATCTGTAAATTTCTTAAGAGACACAAAGAGACTTGTATCTATAAAAGTCAAAGTGTGTGTGTGTGTGTGTAACAGAAAGGCTTTTCCGTGGCTTCATGGATCTGAACCAGCTCATACACATATCCATCATGATCAACATACTGATTTTTTTTTTTGGGGGGGGGGGGGGGCGATAGATTATGATAAGAGTTGCCGTCTAACCACATCAAAAGAGCAATGTGATTTCCACCCATGGCTAAAGGCATGGTTCTCCTAACTGATCAGATGGCCTAGTCTATTTGAAAGGTTGCAGCTCCTATTGGCCTTACCCCTTTGCTAGACAGCCTGGGAGTTGCAGCCCAACCAAGTCTTGAGGGCTGATAGAGAATAATGGAGGTTGGAATACAGCCACATTGAGAGAGCCATGTGATTTCCACCCATGAAATATCTGGACCAAAGTTGGTACATATACCCTTCATGATCCAATTTAAAATACTGTCAGGATTAGAGGAGCCTAACAGAGGATGATGAGAGTTGCAGTCCACCCACATTCAGAGAGCCTTGTGATTCCCACCCATGACAGAATATGTAGCTGTCCTAACTGGTCAGATGGCTCAGCCAACTTGCCCAGCTGCATCGCCTAACATACTTACCCATTTGCTAGGCTGGGGATGATGGGCACTGCAACCCAACAAGAAGACTGACCCATCTGATCAGTTAGGCGGAAAGTCAAGATCTGAGACTGGGGGGAGTTGCACCTGGCCAGATCTGCAGCTAATGGGAGTTGCCACATGACTAGTTTTTTGGCCTGATGAGAGTGGCAGTCCTTCAGCTGAATGTTTTAAAAAAAATCCCATAATATGGGTATGCATTTCTTAAGGGATTCATAAAATCTAAAAGCAAATAATGAATATTTCTACTAAATAGCATTACAAAATGCCTAACCTAGGCAATGGCAGGTATGTATGCTAATAATGTTATAATTAATGAAAAATATAGAAAATGGTCAAGAATTTTATGAGTAACAGATCTTTAAATTTCTATTTCAAAGGCCTAGTGGAATAAAATATGGACCATACCACCTCATACATCAACATCAGCCTCTTCTAGGGAATGTAGTTTGAAAACAACTCATAGGTTCTATTTGATAACCATTTAACTCCATAAAATAAATAATATTATTTCAGTTTTGTTGGTAGAGTTGTAGAGCTCTTTGAACAATAGATTATATTTTGTCATATTGTCAATAGGTGGTAGATTTTTGAAATAAAGTAATTTATTTTCTCAGAAAAATAACACATCCAGAATTATATCCTAGAGGAGTTTATTAGTATTAAATGTTTTCAGAGAAGATAATCCAAATACTCTGCATAAAGATCACTATATTGCTGGGGTCTGTATACCGGTAGTTAGAAATTACAAGAACAGGGAAAATCTTTCATTTTGTCATTGGCTAGATCATGTGTGGGAAACCTGTCCTTTCAGGAAAAAATTGACCTGTAGAATTAGAATGGCTAAGAATGAAATAAAAAAGGTACGTTCACCACAGTCTGGGTTCCTTTAAATAATTAACTAAGATTTAAAAGGTGATGCATCCTCACAAAAACAGTAATTATGTGCTTCATTGTTTTAATTTGGTTATGCTATTAAAGGTATTCTTTGTAAGATTTATGCAAACAACTGATTTTGGAATTAATGTTAGTATTACTTGGCTGGATGTTGTTGCTTGTCCTCTTGATTGCCTTTTGCCTTGGTTTTGTGTTGGTGAAATATTTTTTTAAAAAAATTCACATATCACCGTAGCAGACTGAAAGTTTATTTTAGTTTTACAGGGTTGTGAAAAACTGCATGTTTTGCTCTAGATATTAGAGTTTTCAAAATACTTAAATCACAAGAAATACACAATCATGTGGAAACAATAAAGGTTAAAAATCTCAAAATTCCTACCCACACCATAAATAATCTCTTATTTGCAATTATTTTTTGAAAAAGAGACTATAGAAAAAATTGAAAGCATTTTTCAGGATCCAGTAGAGTCTCTCGAGCATATGCCCATCTAAATTATTTCCATTTGTATTTAAGACTTTGTTTTGTTTTTACTTCTTGCTGCAGCTCCTTACATGCCACAATGAAATGTATCCAAACCTTCATGAAGAGCCATGAGATTGATGCAGAGAGCAGTTGCCATTGAGCAGGAAACCTACAATGGCTCATTTTCTACGTAGCGGCAGTGGTTCTCTTGATACAAGTCAGCACTATTTTGTGCTAATCAAGAGGTGTGAAATATTTTGTTCTACAAGCTTTGAGTTCTGGAAAGTTTCAAATGAACGTACTATGATAGCATACCTGAGCCATGACTCTTTCAGCCTAGTTACCCCCACCACCATCTTATTATATCCTTTGAAGATTCAAAAAGGCACTTCTGCATCCCCTCTTCTGTACTAACAAAGAAGCAAGGAGAGAAATGGCATTATTTTATTTTAACTGCCATTCCAAAAAACTCCGTGGTTGCTGTCACACCACTTACTTGCTAGAAATCAAGCATGGGATCTCAGAATTACGGATTTGGCACAGTTCTTGTCTTAGATATTTTTATTGCCAGCACAAAAATACATGTTGTTTTCCATTAGCAATGCTTTTTTAGAAACACATGAGGAGGGGCACATAGAGAAGTCGAAGTTTTTTATTTTGTTTTTTACTCTTTGTGTGGGATAGTATTGCCATATGCCAGATGTAAAGGATAAAAAAGTGAAAGGCAGCAGCCAACAAAGCATTAAAAACATAGTGCAGGCTCAGATTTTTGAAACATGATGTCAAGCCCATTCAGGATTCCTACAAATATATTACATTAAGCCCAGATTTAGTGGGTGATAATTGAAGTCAGAGCTTCAGCTATTACCACCAACATGTTTCCAAGTAGTACCCAATAAATTTGTCTTTTGCTTTATTTTCTTTACAGCTGGCACAACATAGAAAGTGGTTCTCCTCCCACCCCCCAATACATGCCTATTTTTGAATACTTTTTTCTCTTTAACCACTTTTCTTGAATAATCCAAGATAGTACTAGTCATCAACTCAAATTGCTTTGGCTCTGATTTTGAATGATGTCATTTGTTGTTCCGAGCATGCAACATCCCTTTTCAAATCCCTACACCAGCATCCATTTTGTTTGTTTTCCATCCCAACCCCTATTCCAAAATCCTGCTTCTGAATAATCCATTATCTTAATTCACCTTATTGCCCTGCCATTTTCTGATATTTCTCTGCCTTGACTTTAATTCTTTGCTGTCCTTGGCCACCCCAAGGTCACTTCTTAAATAGCTTTTACTAAGTCTTATGTCTGAAATGTCATCCCTAAAGAAATAAAACCATTTATCTCCTTCTCTCAAATCTATCTTCAGAATTAATTTCTCATTTGCACCTCTAACAAAACTTAAATAGACTGATGTTCAAATAAACCCCATTATACACAAATGCTGAACACAAGAGACACATATCCCACACATTCAGCATCGGCGAGAAAAAGACTTCACATGCATAGAGCTTTATGGACTCAACTGGAAAACCTAATCAATTATATGTATTTTTCCATTCTTATTGGCTTCCTTACAGTCAAACTTTATCCTACCAGTTCTTTGATGGAAAACATGTAAACTATTGGGGTTCCTGCTAATAACATGTACCATAACCATATAATGAGATAGCATTATGCTTTCTTGTTTCGCAGTTATTTTTTAAAAAATTGATTTCCACAATTTGCACCCCTCAACAAATAAAGAACCATCTGCAATTTTTAGTCAGAAATTCATGCATTTAGAACTTAGAAATGTATGCTGAAAAATGAAAACAAATGTCTTTAGTAACATATACATGCACACATTTGTAAACAAAAAGTTTGCAGAGTCCTGAAGTGCACATAAATGTTTTAGATGATAAGTAAATGCATGCATAATTATTTATGTCAACAATGTGCACAAACTATATATTAATTCATGTGCAAGTGTTGTAGTTCAGCCTGTGTTACCTGTGTTAGTGCTTGATGTCAATGAGGTTTCTGGGCTTGGGCCTGTATCTGATTCTGGATCTGTGTCTGATTGCAATGGGGATGATGGTCTTGACAGACTTGCCAGAAGCTTCTGCAGAACAGAGACCGGAGCCTCAAGGCCAAATTACTGAAAGGGGCTGCTTTTTTGAAGGAGATTATTCAGATACAGATGCAGCTGCAGAGGGTAATGAACTGGCAGATAGGAGGCTAGGCTTTTGTAAAGAGAGAAGGAATTCCCAGCTTCTTCTTCGGTCAATTCATCTTTGAGGAAAAAATAGCAGATAAATTATCTGCTGAGAAAGTGAAACGAAATGTCTTTTTCTCAGGGGAGAAGGTTTGTTAAGGCAAAGGGAAAAGCCTGTTACTTCATTGGGGTCAACGTTGGTGTTTCAAGTCAGTCATGCCTGTTCATGCTCTTTTTTATTATTTATTTAAAAATATTTTTTATTAGATTTTCCACACAAAAGTGGCTATACACATATGAGTTGCGGAATAGATTCCAGGGTGAAAGGGAAAAAGAATGTGTGGAGAGAAGAAAGAAAAAGAAAAGAAAAGAGAGAGGAAAAGGAAAAAAAGAGAAAAGAAGGTGAGAGAGAGGGGGATAGGGAAGAAATAGAAAGGAATAAATAAGAGTGAGATTAAAATGGTTGTTGATTTCCACGTCACTGGCAGAGAGGTCTTACTTTCTCAGTACAAACTTTCTTCTTTCTTCCGCATCACTCAATTCTTCATTCTCAGCTTCTGCTTTGTAGTCTCTTCTTCACTGTTCTGGTGGGGGATTTAACCTATTCTTACTTCTGGTATAATATTCTCATTCATATATATATATATATATATATATATATATATATATATATATATATATGTTATTTTTTAATATATAGTTTTAGAACTCCAGAAATTTCTCTATCTGTTGCCAATTTGTTTCTTTCCTTGGTCTACCTTGAGTTTTTGCTATCCAATAGGTTAGTCTATCCATATTTCTTACTTCAGCAACTTTGGTTAGAGCAAAGGGAAAAGCCTGTTACTTCATTGGGGTCAACGTTGGTGTTTCAAGTCAGTCATACCTGTTCATGCTCTATATGCGCTATATGGATTTTAATTCATGCCATGCCAAGTTTTGCTCTTTGAATCCAAGTGCATTCTTTCCTGGTTCCAGTTTACCAAATTCATTCCTTGTATTTTGGGATTTACCCTGCCTTATGTTTTTTGATTGTACAACCTTGTACCTTGTGATTTATTCCTGTATCTTGGAAGTGGTGGATTGATGTTTTGAAGAAACCTTTTGAAAATTTGCCTTTTAATCCTTTTTATTGCTTGGCTTATATACTGTTTTGAGTCCCTTCGGGTGAGAAGGGCAGGATAGAAATGATGGAAATAAATAAATATTCTTCAATAAACTGCTTGCTGATATATTCAGTTGGTGTGGTATCTTATGGTCAGAGAGGTGAAGCTCTGGGATACAGAAGCAGAGGGGAAAAGCTGAAGTGAACTAAAACAGAATTATCCTTGAGATGGAAATTGACAGATTTTGAGAAGTGCTTACCACTTTCCTAGTGATAAGGTACCAACATGGCGCAGTCAATTCCTTTAATAAATACACATGCTCCTCCTGCAATCTTTTTTACTCCTATAGAATAGCTGAGAAATGCATGGCCCTCCAGATAATGCTAAACTCCAACTAACATCAATCCTGGCAATAGGTAATAGTGAGCGATGATGGGAACTGCAATTGAACAATATCTAAAAGTCCACACATTCTCTAGCAATGCATTACAAAATACATCCTTGTCTCTCCTTGCAATTATGAACCCCACAGTCTCTGCTCATTTTGTGGACCAACTAAAATACATTCTTGCTTGGACAATGTTACAAATCAGGATTTTTGTCTGACTTCCATGTTAATTGATCATGATCAGATAACACCGCTCACAATACTAATATGGTTTAATACAGTTTTTTATATTAAAAAAACCTTTATGAAATGGTCTTTGAAATGTTATGAATTAGTTACAAATATTCCAAGTTCAGCTTCAGGGAGCATTATCTCAAATTACCAGAGCAACAAATATTTGTGGGATGAGGAGAATGTAGTCAGGGGTAAACAAAAGAAAAAGGAACACTGTGAACTTTAAACTACATGTGAAATAATTCCTGGCCACTCATAAAGCAGTGCTGATGGCAACACAATGCCTGTATCAGTCTACAGTGTCATTCTCTTTCATCACAAGTCTTTTAAGACTGTCATTAAGGCTGATTTATTTCTCATTTTAATGCCTATAATCCAACTCCCATTTATCTGCATAAAATGGATAGGTCTTCCAGTTATCCATATAGCTGAAGTCTTTATATCTACCATGTTACCTCCCATGATAGTCCTCAAATTCTGACAAAGGGTGTAATTCAGAATGAATCCGTTTACTGACAACCATTGATGAGGCATTATTCATTTACTACCTTGAACATTCTCGATTCCATTTTTGATTTTAGAAGCCAAGTACGGTCGACCCTTAATATCTGGGTGGAAGTTTACCAGAGATCTCTAGAACAGGGCTTGGTCAGAATAATTCCTGAAACCCCAGAGAATCACTGCTAGTCAAAATTAACAATACTGGGCTAGTTGCAGTAGTGGTCTGGCTCAATATGAGGTTACTTGCATGTTCCTTTTGGCAAAAGAATATGCAGATCTTTTATTGTCTACATTACTGCATTCTCCATCTGCCCATTCGTTTATTCAATCAAATGGCTTTTATAGCTTGTAAGAAAAGCACTTGTATTACAAATAAGATTCAGTTATTTCAATAACTGGGTTTTTGTTTATTTTACAGCATCCTTGTATTAAATGAAACAAAATTAACTGTTTTCTGTTTTCCAGTTAATTATTATAAAACCACCACTGGCCCTGATTGTGTATGTGTGTGTGTCAAAACTTTATTATATTATTTATCAATGTGACACTGAAATATAATAAGCGAAACTGCAGTAATTTCAGTATTAAAAAAGATGGAAATCTACAGGAGGAACATTCAAAACATTTCTACATTGGTATGATTCTATACATATCTAATAATACATGAACTAGTAACAAATAGGGATCCTACTCTGCAAATGTTTCCCTCCTATTCCATCTTATAAAACTAATTATGCTGCTGCAACATTACATTTTCCTAAACTGCTTCTAAACCAATCCAGTTACTCAGGAAAACATTGTTTTAAATAGATGTGATAGATGCAAGTTGAAACATTCAAATTTCAGTTCTGGCACCAATTCCCAGACCCCTTTCCCCGAGTAATTTAAGGACTTCCTCCAGATAGTTTTTCATATTCTTTTAAACTGACATTTTATCTTTCTACAGTATCTCACCAGAATGAGCATGCTCTAAAACAATGACAGGCCTTCTTTGGCTGTCATCTCTCATTCTGGCAAAGACAGATGTCTTACGCTGGCTTATGCCAATAATAGACCCGACAGGGAAAAAAACAACAGAGACTACCTGCCTCTGATGTAAAGGCACCAATTCACATTTGTGACACTCATTTGTCAATTAACAGATTTTTCCCATTGTTGACACATGGGACTTAAAAGATGTGGGCTAGAAAGTGATGAATTAAAAAAGACAGATGAGTAAGCTATGAGCTGCAAAGTAATACTATAATGTGCTTTAGATAGGAATATCAACTGACACCCCTGACAGGCCATACACGGTTTTATTTCATTTTCCACTGTATCTCAGCTTCATACTTTGTCTTCTTTGTTCTCTTTTCATCAAGCTCCTAACATCTCATTCTGACAGCCAGAGACATTTAAGGCACTTTCGTTTCAAATGCAAGTTAGCGTACTTGATTTGTCATTAAAATGCAAAACGATTGCCATCCGCAGGTAAAAATGTAGGTAAGCTTAAAAGGTTGTATCTGCAAAGTATAAAAGCTGAAAGTGTTTCTGGCTGCTTGACTTAACTCTTTCACTTGCTGCTCATATTTTAAGAGAAAGAATTACGTATGATTTTTTTCATAAAGGTCCAGCGGCATATACACCTTTATACTAGGTACAATTTTGTTAGTGGGAATGCAGTACCAGTCTCCATAATCACTGGATTACTGATACAGGCAGTAGACTGAGCAATAATGCCAGAGGGTTGAATAAATATCAGAAAAATAACTGGCTCAACTCCATGCCTCTTTCCCAGATATTGCATACATAGCTACCCAAAAGAGTTATAAATTCCACTATGGCTTATATGTTCTTGCATGGCTCTTAAGAGGTAGAGAGCCTCATGGCCAATAGGTCTGTCAAGGACTGTTTATCATAATAGATAAACAGGACTTCCAGTGTGCATCTGAATACCAGATGGGAGACAACTGACTGAAGATGGCTGATGCTTTTATTTCCTGCTTGTCAGAGTCCTAACAACATCTGGACAGTCCTCTTTGGAAATAGCATCCCAGACTAAGCCAGAGTTACATGTAACACATGAGTTTACAAAGATGTTCATGAAAGCACAACAGTGTTGCTTTTGCAAATCAACAAACAGTTAACAATCTCCTTACTTTTGTATGTATAACCATTAGATTTTATGTGTTAATTTATCTCCTTATTTAGGAGTGAATTCTTCCCCCAACGTTATGCAATGAGGGAACAAAATAAGGATATCAAGTTATTATTTAAAAGTACAATACTAACAGTAATAAATTACTTTGGTGGAGATATATAATTGTAAAAAAGCCTTCCCAAATGCTGAATTAGATGTATTTTTAGTTCAGCAGGACTCCTATTTTCTGATTCTGCATAATAGTTTCAGTGCTGAAACAATGCTAGACTGTGGAACACATGTGTATGTGTGTGTGTGGTCTAAAGACCCTAGAAACACCATCTCTCATTTGATCTGGGAAGCTAAGCAGTGTGTCAACCCTGGAAAGTATTAGGATGGGAAACTGCCTGCAAATACGGTATTTCCCAGGCAGGAATTGGCAAGACCACTTCTGTATATTCCTTGTAGAATCATAGAATCATAGAATAATAGAGTTGGAAGAGACCTCATGGGCCATCTAGCCCAACCCCCTGCCAAGAAGCAGGAAATAGCATTCAAAGCACCCCTGATTGATGGCCATCCAGCCTCTGCTTATAAGCCTCCAAAGAAGGAGAGAGGGGAGAGAGGTCCACTGCCAAACAGCTCTCACAGTGAGGAAGTTCTTCCTGATGTTCAGGTGGAATCTCCTTTCCTGTAGTTTAAAGTCATTGTTCCACGTCGTAGTCTCCAGGGCAGCAGAAAACAAGCTTGCTCCCTCCTCCCTATGACTTCCCCTCACATATTTATACTTGGCCATTATGTCTCCTCTCAGCCTCTTCTTCTGCAGGCTAAACATGCCCAGCTCTTTAAGTCGCTCCTCTTAGGGCTTGTTCTCCAGACCCTTGATCATTTTAGTTGCCCTTCTCTGGACACTTTCCAGCTTGTCAACATCTCCTTTCAACTGCGGTTCCCAGAATTGGACACAGTATTCCAGGTGTGGCCTGACCAAGGCAGAATAGAGGGATAGCACAACTTCCCTGGATCTAGACACTATACTCCTATTGATGCAGGCCAAAATCCCGTTGGCTTTTTTAGCTGCCGCATCACATTGTTGGCTCATGTTTAACTTGTTGTCCACGAGGACTCCAAGGTCTTTTTCGCACATACTGCTGTTGAGCCAGGCATCCCCCATTCTGTGTCTTTGCATTCCATTTTTTCTGCCTAAGTGGAGTATCTTGCATTTGTCCCTGCTGAACTTCATTTTGTTAGTTTCGACTCATCTCTCTAGTCTGTTAAGATCATTTTGAATTCTGCTCCTGTCTTCTGGAGTGTCTAGGTAAACTCGATGGAATTCATGGCATGGCCATAAGTCAACAGGAGACGTATAGCCACATACATACATACACATGTGGATATGGGCCAAGACCAATTCTGGACCTCTATGGACTTACTCTATGACCTCTATTATGTTTGGCCCCATCAATAAGCATTCACTTCCACTCTGTCAGAGATAATATGCACTTTTATGGTGTTTCATCCCACTATCTCCCATCCATACTATGTATAATTTTGCTGTTGCAGATGGGGAAGTCAGCTGTTTGAAGCTCTGACACATTCACCTTAAAGCCTGCAGCTGGTGTCATCACCTTATATCTTTTTTCCCTCTTAATCAATGTGAAACATTTTTCTGGCTATAACTTTTAAAACATATCTAGTAACTAGTTAGCAAAATACCACTACAATGGAAGTGTCATAATGTTATAATGCTTTCAATAATGAATAGACAAATCTGTGTTGGCATCACCATTTTAGCAACATGCTTATTCAATAAAAGGGTGGAGACAGCTGAAACATTTAAAAGAAAAACCTATCATGTTAGTGCAACAATGGTATGGCACTTTCACTGCAGTGGTATTTCATTAAGAGTGTAATATATATTGAACTATAATAGTTGGGAAAGCTTTAGTACTTATTAAGAGATGTAAAAATACAGTAATAATATGGCATGAACTGCCAAGATTATATGTGCACTGAGCTGTGACAGATTCATCCAGCCCAATATCTTTGCCCATATCGAAACCCCCCATTTTCAAAACAAAAGACATCTTAAAACTATAATCATCTATCTCATCTTCCTCTGGGGAAATGGAACTAGTCTTTCGCATTTCTCCAGAAAGTCAAACCATTGCCTGAGAAAAACCAAGAATACCACAAGGAAAATAAGAAATGACAGTGACTGGATGACTCTTCTTTACAGTTGCTCTTCAAAGAGGAAGGGCAATAAGGCAACCCTATACAACACTATTTATGTTGCCCTTGTGCAAAAAGAACAGCATGATATACCAAGTTTACTCAACTTTTCATACACTTCCTTTGGATATAATCCCATCTATGTCATTCCAAACTTCCAAAAACATATGTTAATACTTTTTTCAAAGTTACACAGTTCTGATTGTCAGGCAAATATGCCTAAGTAGTCCATTGTAATGGTTGCTTCATTTCAGCTCTCTATTCAGATTGCAACACAGCCAAAAATATGAGCAAAAATTCAAAAGGTTAATGCACTTTTAATTTAAGGACTCATAATTTAAGAACTCATGACTCCACAGCCATAAAAAAGAGATATGAATACCTCCAAGCTACAAAATTGGTGGCATGTAAACCTTGATTTATTATAAGATCTTCGGTGGCTTGTGTGAGTGAATTACTTTTTTTCAAACTGTCATCGGTGAGATTGCCAACATCTACACCCACTAAACTTGCATACAAATGGTAGCTATAGACGCAACAAATACTGGCAATTTTCATTTTCAAGAGTTAAAAATAGGAGTAACACACACAGTGGCATAGAAGTGTTTTGAACAGAGCAACAGGTTTCTACGCAGTAACATCAAAAGTGCAAAACCGCCACTTTTTAGAAGACAGTACTGCAGAAAGCTAATCATAACTTTGGACTAGATCTGCGTTACATGCTAGTCCCCTGTGAAATAGAACCCTACAATTCAGCTACTTTTTCAAGAGGTTCTAGTTTTAAACTTTCTTTAGCAAGAGTTAAATGCTCATGTTTAAACCTTTTGGAGCCCCAGTGGCGCAGCGGATCAAACTGCTGAGTTGCTGAACTTGCTGACTGGAAGGTCAGCAGTTCGAATCCGGGGAGCTGAGTGAGCCCCTGCTGTTAGCCCAAGCTTCTGCCAACCTACCAGTTCAAAAACATGCAAATGTGAGTAGATCAATTGGTACTGCTCTGGCGGGAAGGTAATGGTGCTCCATGCAGTCATACCGGTCAATGTGGAAATATCAGTTAAAATAATAGAAAAAATTTCACATTTCCTTAATTGTAGCTTTTAGTAATACAATCTTGTTGACAAACTATGTAAATTAATTATGCAATTTCTGGATAAGCCAGTAGTATTGCAACTATATTACAAACCATAATAGAGCCCTATATTTTCCACTAAATTTGAAAGCACTAAAGCAAAAACCAAATCTCGCCTCTTAAAAACTCATACAGTTATTATTTAAGTAACTTTTCTGCTATAAACATAAAACCCATTCCAAATTCATCTCATTTCAATTTACATTATGTTAATATGAAGAGTTATAACTAATTACAGTGCAATCTGCTATTCCTTTTATCTAGAACAGGGGTCCCCCAACTAAGGCCCACAAGTCAGATGTGGCCCTTCAAAGTCATTTATCTGGCTCCCACTCCAAACTTTATACTTAGGGTTGCCTTGAGTCTGCAATGACTTGAACGAACACAACAAAAACAATACTAATTAACTTGACTATCTCATCTGCCAAAAGCAGGTCCAAACATCCCATTGAAATATTGGTTAAGTATAGGTTGGTTACAATTGTTCTTCATTTTAAATATTGTATTGTTCTTTAATAATTTTTTTTGCACTACAAGTAAGATATGTGCAGTGTGCATAGGAATTTATTCATGTTTATTTCAAATGATAGTGCTCCCCTCCCCCAACAGTCTGAAACACTGTGAACTGGTCCTTTGCTTTAAAAGTTTGGGAACCTCTGATCTAGAAGAAGACTTTTCTGGAAGCTCCTCACAGGTTGGTTGGAAGGTCATCATCTTGAAATGGTTTGCCTTATTCACAAATGGCTACCTACTGTTCATTTTAATATCCAACTCATTCTAATATCCAACTCAAGAGTGTTGAACTGAATCTATTGCAATAAAGATTTGGGGGGGGGGGGAGAGATCTCATTGTTTATTTTATTCTATGTTTGTGTGTGTATTGCACTTTAATTTAGGGTGTTTTTAGTTTTGTTTTTGTGTGTGTTTTTGAAGGCAGCTGGCATTTTGTTTGGGTTAGCAACAGCATTTACAAATCTACATGAGGAGTCATCTCATCCCATTGATGCCACCCCAGATGACATACACACACATTTCTATGGTAGAACTAGTTTTATACTAAGCCAAGGACATGCTACATAGCTTAAAGACAAAGGAGTGCAAGAGAGATAAATACTTTTAGAGATAAGAGGTGCATCTGCATTCCCAAACCTGGTATAAACTAGTTTAAAACAAGAAATGGCTCATTAGCATGACCTCTATATAAAATGCCTTCATTTAGATGGAATGTACACCCCTTCTGCTATTAAAATTGTCAGCCAATTTTGTTCTGACATGGACAGAAAGCAATAGGCATGTGCAGAAGCTGATTTTGATGTATCAATTTTATATTAAGTAGAATAACAAGAATTTGCATAAAACCAATTACAAATGTTTATGAAGGGAAAACTTTTTTGTTACACTGGCAAGAGAGTCCCATTTATGGAACTGAAGTGGACTAAATAAATATACTGGATTAAATAAACAAAGCCCACATTTTAAGCTGGAGATCAACGATATCACACAATTAAGTGGAATCTGATATTAGATTAACTACACAACACATATCAACCCGTAGCCCAATGGCTTCTTGATTTAGTATGTCTCTTTTCAGTTAAGATACTCAGTGATGATACCAAGCAGGAAAGGGGAAACATAATTATTTTCCCCAAACCTCCTTCTTCCTGGGTTTTTAATATATTTACAATAAACTTCCCTGTAACTATAGTCTTGAAATCTATACTGTAAGTCTGAATTCAGGCCAAAATTGGATAGGAAACACAAAAACGAGTATATCCCAGTTTCTCAGTACAAAAATTGCAACTACTTTTTAACATGCTTTTGTAACAGCTTTCTAACTTTTCATTCATTAATTGGAAGGTAAATTAGAAGTGAGAGCATACAAGAAAGCATAGTAACTAACAGAGAAAATGGAAAAAACTATTTTCAGCATTGTCAACTTAAAACCAAAATAAGAGCAGCCCAAAGAGAAAATTACCACTCAGCTACTGATTGACCATGTAATGGAAACAACCCACAAAAATCCAAGCACAAGGCTTTCCTGGTTGTCAGTGCCTTTTCACTGAAAGAGCCTGTAACTTGAGGAACAGACCTGTATTAACTGTGACCTGGATGACAACATAATTACTATATATGCATGTCTAATCTGACACACTGGCTCCTCAGCCTGGAAAAAAAAACGCTTTGGTCTTTGATGCTTTCATGATAATCAGGTTTGCTCCCATTTTGCTCCATGACAATCGTCTGTGCCAGTTCACGTAATAGACAGCGTGACATCAGAGTGGCTCGTTTCACCAAGACTAACACAAGCATAGCTAACACAGAGGGAGCACAACCAACTGTATTATGCCAGTTAATTTATTAAGGCAATCTTTTATTCCTTGTTTTTTTTTTAAACCCCTTACATACTTTTGTAGCACTAGACTGAGGGATTCAAATGCAATATTTTTAAACGTAGATTTCATGATGTAGTGGCTTCTCATCCTAACAGTGTTTATCGTGTCAGTATCAAGGGCAGTAACTTTAGACACCTTATTTGGCTATGCCTGGTCAAGTAAATTTAATTCCACTTCAGTTCTATTCCTTTGGCTTTAGAAAACCTTCCATACATCTATCAATACAGCCAGATTTCAGCATTTATGTATATATAACTCCTATACAAGTTTGAGAATGGTTTATACATATTTTAAAGTAGACGAGCAGTTTTTACTGGTGGTGGAAACCCTTCACACTTTGTGGAGTGCTATTCTATATAACTCCTTGTTTTCAAGGAATTTGGGTTTTTGAGGACAGGATGGGTAGCTACCAGCAGGAAAAAGCTGGAAATCTCTTGCTTGCACACTGAATTATATGCATAAATCCCTATTCTTCTATATCTGTCCAACATAATGTTTTCTGTACTTTCCATACCATTTTAAAGAAGCCCATTTTTACAGGTAATTTAATCTAGAATATGTTAAAAATGCACTCTTAAAATCTTGCATATTGTTTAGTTATATGCAACATGCCTAAAGTAAATGCTAGATAGTAGAAAATTATCAGACTTTTGTCAGAACAACTTTTTATCCAAGAAACAGATGCAGAAGAACTCTTATATCAGCTATTTTTCAAACAGTGGACTGAGTTTTGCTTGTATAGATGCAAATCCAAACACACTAAATTCCTAACTAGTCAAATTTTCTCCTTTAAAAAGATGGTTAATTAAGATCTTGAAAGCAAAGCAGGGTCAGTCCTGGTTAATACTTAGATTGGAGACCAAGTATCAGGTACTAGAGGATATATTTCTGAGACAGAAACTGGCAAACCTACCTCTTTGTATTCCTTACCTGAAAAAAATCCTATAAAATTCATGGGGTTACCAAAAACTGACAGCTGATTTCAGAGTACAGTGTTCCCTCACTACTTCATGGTTCACTTTTTGCAGATTTGTTGTTATGCGGTTTTACAATAAACTCTAAAATAATATTATAAATCATAAAAAACACAATTTACAGCCCAAGGAAGGAGAAGCCAAAGGGAGATAAAAGGAGCCCAAGCGGCAACGGGAGGAGAAGGAGGCGATTTATCTACACACGATTGGTTGATAAAGACTTAAAATAGTGTATAACTATTAAAATAATGTATAAATGTTAACATAAATATAGTGTCCCTACTTCATGGAATTTCACTTATTGCAGGTGGTCCTGGAACGTAACCCTTGCGATAAGTGAGGGAATACTGTACACACAAACACACACCAACAAATAATACTACAGCAGTGAGATATGGATGGATGGAGAAGCCCAAACAAATCTGTTTATTTTCAGAAATCAAAATCACATGGACCAATCTGATGATCGGCTTTATCTAATAAAAAAGCACTTAGTGTAAAGAAAATGAGGGTGGATTTTTCTTTTCCCCCTCCTACAGGATCTAGTTGTTTAAAAAATAAATCGATCCTGTAGGTCAACGTGCGCAGAAGAGTTATGTGGCAGAATGGCTTCACAACAAAATCCTTTATTTGTAAACATATTTTTTCTCCGCAGAAAGAAAAGACTACAACTGCCACATGCAAAAACAGAACAAGATAAATCAATTAGCTTGCTAATTTCTCCCCCCCCCCTCACATTTATTTAACTCTGCACTGTATTTGTCATAATTGACTATAATTATGTTAATTGCCAACTCCAGTATAATTACTGTATTTGTCATTTAGCACACTGTGTACCCAAAGCAAATCTGGCAATTGTCGGGCATCAAAAAGAATGCAACCAACCTCCAGGAGGGGTTTGCTCTGAAAACTGGCTCATATACATTTAGCAAATGAAAGGGCAAAGGAGAATTTCATGCAATGCTAGTCTGAGGCTTTGGTTCATTAAGGATATTAATTTTCTGATAACTACACATTTAAGCATGACACATCAGAGAGTACCTACAGGATTTAGCAATTATTAATGCGTGACAGTTTCAAATGCTAAGTGAATCAATTAAACAGCAGCATTCACAATTTGAGAAGAGATAACTGCTTCATAACTGCCTAAGACTACAATTTTCACATGACAAAAAAGGGCCATTCAGGCTCCTTCAAAGCCTGACAGGTCAAAAAAGAAGTTTGAAACAAAAGCACCTTATAACCATCATCTCTCCTCTTTACTTGTCAGATCAAGTTTGCAAGTGTCTCTGCTGAAATGGCACCGCCATGCCAGCTGACACAAGGTGATTTTTCATGTCTTGTCAAAGAAAATCTTTTATTCTATTTGCTCCGCATTAACATGTTACATTTATTGATCAAGCCCTTTCTGCAGCCGCAGCAGGGCACTGGGCTCTTATGCCTAAGGGGGGCTTTGATGTCCTGGTGACATTCCAGAACGAATAATGCACATACTAAATGGATTTCATGCAGAAATGTGTTTGTGCATGACAGCTACATTAATAACAGCCTCTCACATTGATAAATATGCAATTGCAACTATTAAGGATTACCCAATTACAGTGAAAATACTCCTAGTACCCTAAAAAATGTGCCCATTACAAAGTTTTAACTATAGTGCATGTTTATCATATTCAAATAAAAGAAGATTAATATAAAGGAATATAATGAGAATATTGCACTTTATCTTAAATTTATCTTCCCTTTCTCTTTCTCTCCTATTGTTGCACCTCTCTGCAATCCTGATTATTGTGGGCAATATTATATGCTCATATTACAATCTTGGAAATAGTTATTAAAAAGGAGTCTAAATATTACTTGCCTCTGGAACGCAATTAACATTCACAATTGCATTATTGGAAACTTCTCACATTCTTCTGTCATTAGCCATTTCTTCATTAACACTACTTTGGGCAAATGATCCACTCTTGCCCCAGCAAGTACATAAAGTTACTGCGCACAATTCAAAGAAAACTGTTCACATATATGGCTGAACTTTCACGAACATGTATGTGTGAATGAATCACCACAGATAAATGCAGAAATAATCCTATGTAGGTCAGATAGAACTTCCCATCACTCTGATGCTTTCAGCGCAATACCTCACACATTTACTGGAAGGGGGGGAATCCCTCCTTGTTTTCAGTTTCCAAAGAGGAGAATGTGCAAAGGATTATAAACTTAGCTGTCCAGAAAGTGACAGAAATATGTCTTTATGTGTAAACAAACATAACTCTGTATTAAGACATATGGGCTACAATGACTTTTAATTTACACTTTTAAATTGTTTGAGGACTCTGTTTATTAGCACCATATTTTTAGTGTTGCAATTACTAGTTAGTGCACATTCTAATTTAGGAAACACGCTTCATATCTAAAAATTAGAAACTCAATGTTTACAAACTTTTTTCTTTATACAATGTATATGAGTCCAGTCCTAGAAAATATTGACTGAAACCTCAGCCACTTTTAAAGATTTAAGTATTCCTGCTCTGTTCTTCAAACACATTTTCATTCTGCTCTTCTTTCAGCAGAAGCAGATGAAGAATAGTAAAAATTTCTTATACAGTGTAAGCCGCATCTGTTGAGTCACAAATTATACTTGAGATTGATAATTCCCTTTACAGCATTTATTTTACATCCCAAACAATGTTAACTATTTTCTCCATATAGATTAAGACCATTTCAATACAACCTATATGAAATTATGTGAACAGTATATCAGCATATAAACCGATGGTTTATAATAAAACAAATACAAAAAGTTGCCCGTACCAGGGTGTCACTCAATGGCTTTTCTGAGAATCATGACTTACTTCAGTAAATTGAAGCTAAGATCCAGCCTTTTTGCAATGTTTCCATATTTTCTGCCAAGAAACTCTGGGATTTTCCTGCAATCTTGACCAATGTAAGACACCTACAAGAATTAAGAGAAGAAAATTTAGCAGTCAGGAAATTTAAGGTCTTCAGACATTTTCCCATAGCAATCAAACAGCACTAAAATGAACACATTCACCAGTTTTCTATGTAATAAAACTACTACATTCAGACCTCATACAGCTCTACTTCTCTTGTTTGATTGCTTTAACAAGTTCCACTGTCAGTTCACGTTGGAGTTGCGCAATATCAAAAGTAATATAATTAGTAATTAAATAAATGTTCCCAGTGTTTTCCCAGATTACCTAAACAAAGAGCCTGATTTTTAGGGGTCCTGAACCAAACAATTACACTTGGGTTTTATGTTTCTGGTTGTTTGTTTTAATGCCAGACCTCCCCAAATATTTGGAAGATAAAGATGGGTAGAAGAGAAGTGTGAAAAGTGGCTTATTAACATCAAAGTATGTGCAGATATGCATATCTATAGCATTCTTAAGCAAATACGTCATCTCAGTAACCTTTATGCGAGGTCAGTTCGAATTGCCAAGATGGTGAAAAACAGAAACAGATATACAACTCACTAGAATTTAGGCTCTTATCACCCCCATTCTCAGTGATCTTTATCTAATTGTGAAGGTGTTTGTATGCACATTGCACTTTTTAATGTCAGTGTCCAGAAAAGTCAAAAGGAAGAGGGGGGGAAATGTACAAATCCTTGCACAAGCAGCCCAATAGATGCAAAACTTCCAAAGTGCTAGAGGTGAGCCTTCCAGAAGTTCCAGCAACAGAAAAGGACCCTTCAAGAACCCCAGCTGTGTGTGAGTTGCCAACCATACTACTGGAATCACTAGGTTTTACCCAGATTTTAGTCCCATATGCCCAGATAGCCTGCATGTTTATTTTCACAATCAGAAGACTAGAAGTAGTCCTGGCCAGCCTTCCAATCCTTGCTTTTTCCACATCACAAGTTTTTTCTCTGAAATCTCAGTGAATGTTATGCTCCTCGACTGCAATTCTACTATCCCTGCAGGGATAAAGTTTTAATTAATCCACATCTATAAAATCCAGAGAGAGTAGGCTCAGGCCATACAGTTGATCTGTTTTATTTGAGAAATATAGGAGACAAAGTACACAAACATGTTTTGGAGCTTACACAAATAGATGTGTGAATGTTATTATCCTCACATGGATGCTCAGTGGCAACAGTGCCTTAGTATATGAACAAGGTGCTTCTTTACATATTTCCCTCATTACAAGTTTTGGGGGTTGTATTATCCATGAAATATTGGTTTCACTACTGCCAGTGTTTACATAGTCTTCAATGGAATATGCAGAACAGTATGCTAAGTATCTTAGCTCCAGAAATTCTTGTCAGTTTGAATGAATTTTAAAATATACACATTGAACAATAGACAAGATCTCCATATTACCACTTTAGATCTCATCACACTGGCGTTTTAAAGGTAGGTAAATCGGTGCACTGGCTTTAAATCCTGTGGCAGCCTCCTGCAAAATTCTGGAGTTTGTATAGTAACATAACAAATTAAACCAGATTTTAAAAAATGAAAAAATATAACTACATACAGTATATCAATATTTCAGATGCCCCTATATGATGCCCCTGAAGCTTTGATGAGCAGTTGCCTTTGCACCTACATGAAATCAGTGTAGGCACCAATGCATCTCCAAAGGGAGGGCATTCTCCAACTGGGGTCTCAAGGCTGAGAAAGCCCTTTCCCACATACCAGGACAATGTGCTAATCTCACTGGTGGAACACAAAGGAGAGACCTCCCAATGGACCTCAATATTTGGGCAGGTGCACATAGGGAAAAGTATTGGATTCAAAACCATATACAGGCAGCCCCTAAATTACAAACAAAAGAAGTTTTTGTAGGTTTGTTCTTAAACTGAATTTGTTTGTAAATCAGAACAGGTACATTTGAAAGGGTAACTCCATATATATATATATATATATATATATATTACACGCACGTGCGCACGCACATGCACATATGCATGTATAAACAAGTATTGGTGATAAAGTTTCAGCAGAGACACCTTTTCCTCATGATACCTCTTCCAGAAGTGAATTTTCCTTCCTAAGGGTATATTTCTCTCACTTCCTGTTGTCTCACCCTAGGTGGTAACTATGAGTTGTTTGTAAGTCAGATATTTGTAACTTGGGGACTGCATAAATAATCTAAATTCATACCAGAAGCATATTAGCGGTTGGTGCAATTTTAAGACTGACATTACATACTGTCGATAAAATACTAGAGTCAGCTTCCAAGGCGTCCTCAAGGACAGACCAACATAGAACACACTAGTCATCTAGCTGGGAGGTTACCAGTTCACATGGCTAGATTATCTCTGTCCACAAAAGGCCATAACTGGAACATCTGTTCAAATTGGCACCCTACAATAGATCTTGACTGTCGCACAAGGTGTTTCTCTCTGAAACACACAAAAAAGAGTAGTGCACTTACGACGCCCTGTGTTTCTTGCAGGTAGTGATCAAAAGAGGTTAGTGTCACCCCTTTGGGATCAACCACACAGGGGCAATTCACTACAAGTGGTCCACCTTGGGTGATTGCCTCTGGTTTTATAAACTCTTCCCAACCTTCCCATTCAGAAAGCTGAAAACCTGGGGTGAGAGGAACAGCTTTTTGAAATCACCTGTTTACATCTTCCTGAGCAAGCAAAAGAGTCCCAATCCTGTACAGAAAACAAAATGTGTATGGGAACAAAGGCCTGATATAAAGGGCCCTCCTCCAGCCCAGCTCCAGATAACATGGCTGCAACTCCCAAAGTCAATTAGCAATATAAAACAAAGCAAAATATTGGTCTTCAATAGAGAGCAATTGTGCTTCAGCAGCAGGGCGCCAGTTTCTAAATTAATATGTTATGTTCTTGACATATATCATACTTTAATGGGGGAGATGGGGAGTATACAATCTAAGGCACTCTTTTATACAGCAGCTGCCAAACAGTGAGTACTGTTGCGCAAGAATGACATAGTATGAATTCTTATCTTGCAATATGTAAACAGTAGTTGATGTTTTAGCACTTAAAAATCTCCAATGATTTCTATCAGTTCATAGCAGTTCATCCCTCAAGTAAATCACTTATATAAAGACTGAGAAAAGCTGATCAAATGTTTTTTTGAAAACAGATGGATTTTGAAGATTTTACACTGCAAGAATCTTTTATAACGTCCCATTTAGTTGGGATTAGTTTAACAATAAAGCAATATCTATGCTCAGTTCTGAGTTTCACTTTTTAAGAAACTGCTCTTATGAAGTTCCCATTTGTCTTTGAAGTTCCTATTTCTTTAACTTTCAGATAAGAACAAGAAAATAAGTTGTGTTTGGATGATATTTCATGTTCTCCAAAATCCAACCCACTCTACATGACAACTTGCCAGTGCATCCACTACCTTTACAAATCACCATTGTGGTTCAGCTGGTCTTAAAGTGATTGCAATCTAATAATGCAGCTTTTCATCCTCTTTAATTCATCCTTGTTCAGCAATTTCATCTGAGAAAGAGATAGTTGACTACAGAGGAATAGGTTTACTGTGAATACATGAGCTGAAAAAATAAAAAGCTCAAAATTCATTCTTGCAATTTCCTTTCCCTTCTCAAGGTATCTGTCATCCCTTCCTTTGCAATAAATTCTACTCCAGGGCAAAAAAAACTAACCCTTTCTCAGTTTCTAGAACTAAAAAGAAAAGTGATTTCTTTGGAAGAGATGTCAGTCTATTATTTAGCATCCTACTCTAGATCAGTAAACAATTATTCAGTTGTATGCTGCCATTTCCTTAACAAACCCAAACCTATTAACGAGATATTAATGTATGTAAACACAATCAAAAGAACGAACAGGTAAAAATGCAGCCACTTTATGGGCTGAAAAAGACAGCAGCATTTTTTATCAATAAGAAAAAAGTCATAAATGAACTTCTGCCCTTTCTAGTGTTGATTGTTAGATTTCCAATGACTAGATCAAGAACAATAAAAAGATCCATATTTCAACCTTATCTGTTTGTACTAATCAAATAACAAGATCAAAGAAAACTTCCAGCTATAGTTTTAGAAGAATATTATTTCATTAAATTTAAAATTCATGAAATTGGTTGAGAGTACAAGCTATAACTATGAATTAATGGTCAGTGAGGTCTGAAATGATTGCAAGTAGATTCACAGACCATAGTATTTTACTCATGCACATCCTACAACTTTTTAAAAAGCTAAATGATTTATACATCCTTGACAGATGTTTCAATGTACAGTCATAATCAGAGGTTCTGCTGTATGTCTTACAATCTGGAAAAGCTAATTGTGAAGTACTCAAGCCAGGGTTCTGATTTTGGAACTCCACCAAGGGAAATGACATTGCATCCTTTTTTGTTCCCTTTAGATGAACTGCAAAGATATAAATACAATGGGTGTTTATGTTTTCATTTTGAATTTCAGGCATGCCCCATTCAGTTTTTGGGAAGATTCTGGGAGATTTCGGGAGGAGGAGAGCCACTCAGATTTATAATTTGGAACTCTTGAGTTCCATTTCCGTTTTGGGAAGAATCTTCCTGAAAACAAAACTGGGGGAGGGCACTCAATAACACAACAGATTCTGTGCCATTTCACACATCCCTATTACATACACCAGCTCTAAATCACATCAAATATTCCTTGCCTAAGAAAACCCTATGGAATTCATGAAGCCACCTGAAGTCATAGGTGATCTCAAGGCACATATCAACCATCAATTGCATTGTAAAACAATTAAAGAAATATAAAATTGTAAATGACTGGTAAAATCCATATACATGCATGGTAAATTGTTTTTTAATATCTCCATCGGCTCAGCTAAGCACAAAGTATTGTTACTGTTGCTGCATGCTTTCAAGTCAAGTCAACTCTGGCTTACTGCAACTCATGAGGTTTTCTTGGCAGGACTTATTTATTACTGCCTTTGTTTAAGAGTGAGAAAGTATAAATTATATGGTAACCCCGTGGGTTTCTATGGCTAAGTTCTAGTCCAACATTCAAGTCACTATACCATGCTAGCTTTCTCATACCTATTTACCAAATATGCAGGATGGCTAATTCAAAATATGATATTATTTACAGCTTCATATTTAAAATGTGTAAGCATTTGTTCAAAAGAAACCCAGGAAAATCTAAACTTCTGTCTAAAGAATTAACAAATAATAGCATAGGGAACTGACCAATTTGTGTGTGTGTGTGTGTGTGTGTGTGTGTGTGTGTGTGTGTCAGGAGCGACTTGAGTAACTGCAAGTTGCTTCTGGTGTGAGAGAATTGGCAGTCTGCAAGGACATTGCCCAGGGGATGCCTGGATGTTTGATGTTTTACCATCCTTGTGAGAGGCTTCTCTCATGTCCCCACATGGGGAGCTGGAGCTGACAGAGGGAGCTCATCCGCGCTCTCCCCAGGTTGGATTTGAACAAGCAACCTTCAGGTCAGCAACCCAACCTTCAAGTCAGCAGAGTTTAACTTATTGTGCCACTGGGGGCTCCTAACTGTCCAAATAATAACATGTAAACCACTCTGAGTGCCTTTATGGTTGAAGAGTGAAGTATAAATACTATAAATGAATGAATGAATGTATGAATGAATGAATGAATAAATTTGGTCTTACAATTTGGGGATTATTATCTAAAGATCCTTTCTAGTGATGTTTCTTCTTGAGGAACTGGAGGCACTAATTGTCAGTAAAACATGACCTCCTTAAAGAAGTGTTATTTTGGGGGCCTAGGTATGTACCTTGGAGAATGGGCAAGGATCCAAGTGGAAAGGGGGTGGAATCACTGTCACTACAGGTATGGTATGCCATTGGGAAGAGGGCTAACAGTTAAAGTTATTGTGGACCAGAAAATTAACAACTGTCGAGTATTGCTCCTCCTCCTACCCATAAATCTGATCAAAATTAACAACTGTAGAGTATTCCTCTTCCTCCCACCCATAAATCTCAATCAATCAGTCCAAGAATATCATGATCCTGTTTTGAAGACAGGGTTCATCTATAGTAAAGTCTGTCTCACCTATGATTTTTGGTAATGGATGAAATAGCTGGAACAAGATGTGCAATCAACATCTACGATAACAAAAAGCCTCTCTCACATACACATCATACCCAATTCAGCATTAAAAACAATTTGAGGGCTAGGAAATGGCCTGTAAGGAGACATTTTCTCTGTTCAGCTTCCCTGCTTCCCTGGATACTAATTTGTTTTATTTGCCTATTGTGCTAAACCAGCAGGGCAGATTAGGGATTCTGCTGTTGTAATATCCAAACCATTGCCCAACAGTTACCCTATCTAACCTGATACTGGTAGTCTTGCATGTTCATGGATGAACCCAGCTAGTTAGTACTGGAGAAGAAACATGCAAAGACCACCTTATCTCAAAAAGGTTCAGACTTCATAATACTTAAAAGGGTTCAGAAAGCCCCACAGTATAGACTGGAGCTGAAAACAAGACTACTGAATGAAGGCTTTGCTGCAGACACAGAAAATACTACAACATGTATAATGTAACATTGCTACATGCTCCTGTTCAGGTCAAAAGGATTACATGGCTACTTGTGTCCTGGAGTTTTGCCTCTCTCTCCATTTTAATCTGCCCATTTACTCAGGTTTTCTGGGGAACACTTCTTCCAGTCAACCTGAACTAGGCTGGTGATGGATCATTTGGAGGACTTTTCTTCAGCTGTCACTAAATTGTGGAATGACCTGCCAGAAGAGCTTTCCACAGCTAAACATGCTGTTTCAATTTAAAACAAGATCAGTCTCTTCTGTCAGACCAATCCAGGTCATTTTCAATTACAAATCTTAAAATTATGAATTTAAATTATATACTGGTTGTTTTAATACATATTGATTGTAAATGTGGTTTAACTGGTGTTTGAGAGTTATGTGTTTTAACTGATAGATATGTTGTTTTTAATATCTTGATGACCCCTCAATCCATGGGGAGAGGAAGAAAAGAAATTGTTGCTGCTGTTCTTTCTTCCATCCTTCATCCTCAGAAGATGAGATAGTGGAAATGTCAAAATGGTGCCTAGCTGCATCAGTGAATTGGCTGAAGATCAGCAAAGTGAGTCTCAACCAAGACAAGACTGTTGTAGTTGGGTCATAGTTCTGACTAGATTAGTGTTCAACCTGTTCTGGAAGAGGTTGTACTCTTTCTGAAGGAACAGTTGAATAGCCTGGACGTTCTTCTGAGTTCATTATTGTCACTTGAGGCACCTGATTGCTTCAGTTGTGATTTCTACCAGCTTCATCGGACACCACAGCTCTGTCTCTATCTGGACAGGGATAATCTAATTTATTAATCTATGCTCTGCTAACAGCAATATAAGATTAGTTTGATAAACTATATAGAGAGAGGGGGGAAGAGTGAGAGTTTATCAAACTAATCTTATCTGGCTGTTAGAAGAACATAGATTAATAAATTATATTATATATATAATGCCCCCAAATCACATATCATAGAAAGCCCTTCCCGTTATGAACCTACCCATACCATAAAATCAAGATCCTGTCCAGAACTAATTTATCTTTTGAGAAAAGGGAAGTTAGCCACATTTGCTTTCATCACACAACCTGGGTGTAAACAAGCAAGACCAGCACTAGAATAAGACCCAAAGAAATGTATGTGTTGGCATACGGTGTTAACATAAAAAGATGCACTGTATCTTTCTCTATTTTTCTGACATAATTTTTGAGTTTTTTCCATGGTCTATTATAATACCACAACTTGTACACATTTATGTCAAACTTTAACTGAACTAATAACATTTCACCACTCCATGAGTAACAAGCAATTTTGTATGTGCTGCTTTACAGACATGTGGTATCAGCAAACCTGTGCCTCTTCCTATTGCAAAATCTCCAGAATTGATCTCCAAAAGGAAAAAGTGCTTCTTGTAATGTGACACTTCAGATACTAGAGATGGAATTAGAAAATTTCACAACAAAAATGGAATTCCTTATTACAATTTTACAGTGAAAGAAATACTTACCAATATTACCAGAATTGCTAAAGTTTTCAACTGGTTTTTCTCAAACTCCAAACAGCCCCAACCCTGTCTAGAGTTAGAAATGCAGAGTCAGAAGATAAAGTTGGTTTTCAAATACTACATGAAAGCAAATATATCACCTGTTAATGTTTGGGGAACAAGTTGCTGTTCAAAACACAGAAGCAAAAGCCAGTTTAAAAAGATGACAATTTCACTCACCATATTTGCTTCAAAGAATAGATTGTTCTGTTTATATATTTTTAAAGCAACCGTAAAGCCATGGGATGGAAATAATCCTTACACAAATGTTCCGCTTAATACATCTATACAGTCAGGGTTGTAGGGGTGTTTCTTTCTGTCTTGACAGTTGTTTAGCAGGTAGAAATTGAATAAATGAATTGGGAATGCAATTAAATTGTCAGATTCACACACTACCTAGTTGTCACACAATCTAGCCCTGACCTAGGCCTGTTCTTCAGCAGATAATGTCAGAGATTTAGTTATAGCAATCTCAGGATCAGAATCACAGAAGGGGAAGAGGCCTCATAAGCCACCAAGTCCTACTACTGCACAATACAGGATCTCCAGCTAAGGTACTCCATTCAAATAGTAATTATTAAACAGATGCTCTTTGGATGGTGTAGATCAGGGGTCCCCAAACTTTTTAAGCAGAGGGCCGGTCCACAATCCTTCAGACTGTTGAGGGGCCGAATGATCATTTGAAAAAAAATACGAACAAATTCCTATGCACACTGCATATTTCTTATTTGTAGTGCAAAACAACAATAACAAAGGACAATACAATATTTAAAAATGAAAACAATTTTAACCAACATAAACCTATCAGGATTTCAATGGAAAGTGTGGGCCTGTTACTGGCCAATGAGATAGTCAGGTTAATTAGGATTGTTGTTGTTGTTGTTGTGTGCCTTCAAGTCATTTCAGACTTTGGGTGAGCCTAAGCCTAAAATTAATTATTTATTTACTACATTTATTTATTACATTTATATCCCGCCCTTCTCACCCTGAAGGGGACTCAGAGCAGCTGTATGTACATACAATATATTATATTATTAAAATAGCACAATATTAGCATTATATATTACTAGATTGAACTATACCACTATACTGTAATATTATATGTAATATATAACATATAATTAATATTATTATATGGTATTATTATTAGTATTATATTGTATAGCATTATAATATTTTTATCAAGATTATATGTATATAAAATATATTATATTATTAAAACTGATATAAAAATATTATATTATAAAACTGAGGGCAGGGGCCAGGTAAATGACCTTCGAGGGCCGCATCCGGCCCCCGGGCCTTAGTTTGGGGACCCCTGGTGTAGATTAACAAGGATGTCCCTCTGGGCAGCTAAACCAGGCAATCCCAACTGGATGCCCCCCATGAGAGTCTGCCTCCAGGGGCAAACCAAGAATGAGCAACTTGGAAGTCCCGAAATAGACTAAGAAGCGGAGTGGGCAGATCAATAGACAACCTGGCAAGATGGCATTACCTGGAGGAATCCTCCACCTTGTGTGACTGTGGAGCAGAACAAACAACTCCTCATATGTATGCTTGCCCACAATGCCCTGCCTCATGCATGGAGGAGGAGTTGTTTAAAGCTACGGACAATGTGATTGCTGTTGCCCACTTTTGATCTAAAACCATTTAGCTGTTTGTGATTCCTTTATTTTATCGCTTTTAAACTTATTTATTATGCAATGCTTTTGACACTAAATAAATTAACAAAATGCCTTTTGAGAAGGAATGAATTCTCAGCACTTATGTAGAGTAACAGCTTCAACATTTGCTAGTCAGGAAAAGAAATGGTTAATGCTAGAAAAACTTTTTATGATAAGGTAGCCAAAGTGGCCTTTTCACTCTGCCACCATATGCAAATACTATAACTTTGCCACAGTCTGGCAAATCCCAATCATGATGCTACCCCCAACATGACTCTGCTATTAGTACTGTACTGTGAATTCATACAGAACTGATAAATACAAACATGAGATTAGGAATACTTTTATTTATTTATTTATTTATTTATTTATTTCCATCATTTATACCCGCCCTTCTCACCCGAGGGGACTCAGGATGGCTTACAACTGTTGGCAACATTTAATGCAAAGAACATAATAAAAAAACAAAAACAGTACATTTTGCATTCATTATGCTTCATAGAATATTCCTTGCTCATAAAGGCAAAGAGGCATAATAAAAAGAATTACTGAAATAATGGATACAAAGTGCTTTGAACACTGTAAAGCACTATATAAATGCTATGACTGTTTCCCATCATTAATACATAGTCATCTAGTACACTGTACTTCAAAGGAGATATATAAAACCCTCAAGGAAAGAACACCTGCATTTCTTCCCACATTTAACCACAATGCTCTTTTTAAAAATACTGGAGCTAGCTAATGTTATGTGCAACCAGCTGTTTTAAATACCTAATGGAGGATCACCTAGTGTAAACACCAGAATACTTTACAAGAGACAGAACTAGATGGCAAAACTAAATTGAAAATGTAAAAAATTACAGTAAATTTACTTGCTGCAAGTTTCTTGTTCTTTTGAAAGTTCAACCAATGATCATGTGTGTTACCACCTCTCTTCATGGCTCACACAACATAGTTACAACACACAAATAAAACACTCTATATATATACACACACACACACATACATACATACATACACACACACACACACACACAGATACACACACAGGACAAAGATTAAAACACCAATATTAATGAAAGCCAATTAAAAGATCCTTTGTGTGACAGTCAGGTTCTGTCTATCTGGAGAAAAGGTCCCCCCAGAGGACCTATGTATCCAGGCCAGACACGGAAGAAGGTGATCCTGTAAGTAACCAGGACCCAAACCATATAAGACTTTAAAGTTCATAATCAACACTCTGTAAATTGCCCAGAAAGTAATGGCAACCAGTGGAGTGATTTAAGTATATGTGTGATATGATCACTCCTAGATGTTCTCATAATCAATCCAACTGCCATGTTTCGAACAAATTTGGGACAAAGGTAACTCTAATATTCCAGAAGTCCATCTTTCAGGTTACCAGCATATGCACTAACATTTTTAGGTCTTCCAAATCTAGGAATGGGTGCAACTGACATATCAGCCGAAGTTGATAATAAGCACATTGGACCTTTGCATCTGACATTTGGAGAGGCAGATCCAGTCCAGGAGCACTCCCAAGCTGCTACCATAGTCTTTCAGGGGGCATATAACCTGATCCAAAACTGGTTGACACACCTCAATCCCCAGGTTAGGTCCCTTAAGGGCAAGCACGTCTCTCTGATCTGGATTCAGTTTGAAGTTGCTTTTCTTCATCCAGCCCTTTAACTACTCAAAACACTCACTCCAAGGAGACATGCTATCCTTAACTAAAGCTGTTTTTGAAGACATGGAGAAATATATTTGGGTGTCATCAGCATAAAGGTTGCCCATGCCTGATTTAGTGAACAGGACTAGCATTTAGAAGAATTTGTCTTTTGGATAGCAACTCCCGGAATCTCTCTGCAAAAAAACTTTTCTCAAGATCTTGGCAAGATACTACTCTGGGGAAAAGGCGACAAAAAGCAATAATGTCTTGGTTAAGCATATAGATGTCAAACCAGAACAAAATTAAGAACATCTTCCAATACTTGAAAAGAGCACCAACCTGAAACCACAAAACAATGAAGCTGTCTCATGAGCACAAGCAAAATGTCTATACCACCAACAAAAGAAATGGAAAAATAGCTTTTAGGAAGAGTCCCCCAGCCAACTATATAAACATGAAGCACCACTAAAATCCTATCCCATGGACTGAAATCTACCCTCTGCACCAACATCAATAGAATAGAATCATGCTTGCAACTGAATGCAAAGGGGTGAAGTATCAGTCTTGTGATGCCTCTATTTATGGAAGTAAGGCCCACTGATTTCAACAGAACTTGCTTTTAGAGAAGTGTGCTTATATTTGTGATCGAAACTACTTCATTAAATTCAAAATCATCACAAGAGAAAAAACATAAGAAACTATTAGATCACAGTGACATGATAAAATTGAATTAACAGTTTCTTAAAATGAACTTGGTTCCTACAGTATTTTCACACTGCTTTCATGAAAAGTCGATTTGATCTATGTACCATAGATGTATATTAGGTTTAATTACAGATTCATTTCTACAACCTCCATATGGTTTTTGGTTTTAGTCACATAGCTATAAGAAAATGAGAAAATTATCCCATAAATAACAACTATCAGAAATTGTATTCAAAGACATTGTTATGTTAGTCTGGATATGGATAAAGAGAGATTTTGGAGAACCTTTGAGATTAATCAAAAGAAAGACTCTTGTAGCATAAGGAAGATGAAGGAAACTCTAGTAACCATTAGACAATTACATTACTTCCCCCATGCATGTAAAGACATACTCAAGATTTTGCAAAATTGACCTTTAGCATACATGGAACATGAACTACCAGTCAGCCAAGCTGGGTTCAGAAGAGTCACTAGAGATCGTATTTTAAACTAACATTGGCTTTATAAATTATACTGAAGTCTTTAATTGTGTAAATCATGAGAAATTATGGTTCCCTCTAAAAGAAATAGGTGTGCCACAATATCTGATTATCTCGATGTATTATCTCTCCTATGAACAACAAGCCACTATCAAAATATGATTTCCAGAAACAGAATTGTTTCCTGTTGGCAAGAAGTCAGACAAGATTACATTTTATGACCCTATCTGTTTAAATTATATGTAAAACATATCATATGGAAAACAGAATTAGACTCATAAAAACTGGAGGAAAGAACTTGGAGCCACAATTGCTAAAAGCTAAGAAAGAACATGCAATGGCAGGGTTTTGGTTATACATTAAGAAGACAAAAAGAATGACCACTGCAGATTTATAAGACTTTACAGTGCATAATAAAGACATTGTAACTCTAAAAGATTTGTATATATAAACACACTCAGTAATCAAACTAGGAACTGTAGTCAAGCAATCAGAAGAAGACTACAGTCTCGAATACCAGCTATGAAGAAACAAGATACAATTCTGCAGTGCATAGGCACATCAGTAGATACTAAACTCAGTATAATCATGCTGTGCTATTTTGGATTTCTGTGCATGGGAGTGAAAACTGAATGGTGAAAAAGCTTAGAAGATAGTTAGTTTACACTAGCTAAGTTAGTGTAAAATATCACTATGCAAAAGAGTCTTGTAGCCCACACATCTACTATGGAAATGTTATTACTGGACCTAATGAGGTCACCTACAACATTAGTAGTACTTTCAATTGCACATCTTCTAATCTGATATATGTCATCCTCTGCCAGCAATGCCCTTCAGCATTCCACATTGGGCAGGCAGGCCGGTCTTTGCACCAGAGTGTAAATGGACATATGTCAGACATTAGAAACAAAAAAAAGTGATAGAACACCTCACTTTTCCTGGCCATTCCACCTCTTACCTCAGAACAGCTATCTTTAAACAAAATAGGCACAAAGGAATATTGGAAAGAGAAACAGCAGAATTGGAATACATCCACAAATGCCAGTCCATCGACAGTGGATTGAACAGAGACAATATTTTCTGGCACACTACATACAACACCAGTTAACACCACAGCCTCATGACAGTCGTCTTAGCCAGTTCATCACATCTCCTTTCTGGTTTCCAGCCAGCAACACACTTTCCAAAAATTCCTTCCACCATTCCTACAATTAGTTACTCATTTTGGCTTTAGATGATATCTCCCTTTCTGTCTTTGTCCTCCAACTGAATGTGACACCTCATCACCATATCCACAAGTTTTGCACTCTGCTGTTAAACACTTCACTTTATGTAGACTTAGGACTTCAATACACGAAGGAGACAAACTGGTATTAAAGCACCTGTCACATGATGCCACGTATATCCTGTTGCTGCTCTGTCACCACTTCATTCCCTGACTTTGATGAGAAACCCCATCAGTAGCCATAGGTTATATTATGCTCCTGTCACTTACCTGGAGCAATGAGGCTGTTCCACTTCGGCGCCAGATTGCTGGCATTGAAGTGATATCAGGGAGTATGATTCTCCTCCATTCCCACTGTTCTCCATCCACCCTTTACTATTTCTGGGACAGCAATTCTTTCATTTGAATTTTTATTTATTTTATTTTATTTTACTAACCTTAACTGCAATTGCAAAATTGGGTTTTTTTTTAAAGTATTTAAAATATTACAAAGCAGAGGAACAGTGGGGAGTGGGGTGGAGTTATGAAAATAAATGAAAGTGCAGCCTTGGGACCATGTGTCAGCAAATTGGCACGAGTTGTGAAATAGTGAGGAAACTCATCCTAGTATGTGATCATGTGACTGTATTGCAATAACAACTTTGTGCTATAAAGTCCATAACTGATAAAGGTTTATGCTACCAATTTAGTTCTCACTAGCAAAATCCACACCAGGAAAATCAACAAATACATAGTATTCTGCCCTGAAGCTGCCCTGGATTCACCCCATCAGTTCCCCATCTACTCTTTATATACTGGGCTGAAACTGTATTAATAACCATTTGGCGGGGGGGGGGGGGGTCATTTGGTGGGGGGTTGGCTTTTATCAGTCAGTAAAATTGGGGACTTTGTGGAATAAGCTTATCTTTGTGTTCTTATGGAAAGGGCTTTGCATCATCAGTCTTCAGATAAAACTATTTGTGTTTCTTAAGAAAATTGCAGCAAAGGATGTATTATATCAGGATTTGAGAAGTTTGCTCCAGACTTGAAGATAGGTAGTGGGGTGAGAGTCCAAAGGTGCTAGTCATTGATGTCGTTCTGTCAACAGCAATGTCCAGCAAGATAGGTCATGCTTTTCAAATTGGAAGCTAACTAGTATGCACTTGCCCAAAGACATATTTCACAAACTTTCTGGCAAAATTTTGGAATCATTTCATCAGCGGAAAAATGCAATTGTGCTATTTGGGCAGTTTACATTATTTGGTGTGGGGTCAGTTGAACAGTGAGCACTTCCTACCATTGACAGCACTTGAATGATCATTTCTATTGATGCAGCAGTATTAGAGGAGTTATCATACACCATTCTGACATTTCTCTCAAAGACTGTAAAATAGGAGCCCATATTTTTCTGGAAAGAGGCCACACATGCTGCAATTTCTGTTTTCCACTAGCACCAACATCTTTAAAAGTTGTCTTGGAACAATGCAAACCATTAGTTTTGGCCTAAATCCAACTGACAGTTCCTACTAGAACAGACCAGCTGAATCAATGAAATCCATGAAAGTATTAACTTAATAAGTTCCCATAGATTCAAGGAGTCAACTCTATTTTGGCCCTTACACTTATCATCCCCAAGTCCTTGGATGCAGCACATCACCCTCTAAGACCGCATTTCTCAACCTGGGGGTTCGGATCCCTGGGGGGGGGGGTCATGAGGGGCTTTCAGAGGGGTCACCAAAGACCATAAAAAAACACATATTTCTGATGGTCTTAGGAATCCTTTGGCAGAGAAAGCTGAAGACCTTTCTGCCTGTCCTTCTCTTCCTTTTTGGAAGAAGATAGCAAATCCTCCCACCAAAAGCCCTCCTCCTGCTGTGATTGGCTGGCCTCTCAGCTGGCCTTTTAGCCAAGGAGAGGGATGTTTCTGAGACTCCAAGAGGGGATGGGAGAGCTGGCATGTTCAGTGCATGGCAATGTGGTGGGCATACACGAGTGAGGCTGGAGGGAGGCTCATGCCAGCAAGTCCCTTCAAGGCAGGGGGGAAATTACCCACATGATGTGGGACTGAGAGTGGCCCGGCAACACCAGGAGGCGGAGTAGAAGCAGCTTAGGTAATTTGGAACACTATTTATTAGGAAAAAGTCAGTCTTTTCTTTTGTTTTTTATTAATGCTCCCATTAGAAAATGCAAAAGGATATGAGTGAACTACAACTCCCAAAATCATGGGTCAATCCTCCCCAAATCCCACCAGTATTCAAGGTTGTCCATGTTGGGTCTGTATGCAAAATTTGGACTAGATCTGTCATCAGCTAGGTTCAGTGCTCTTTGGATGCAGGTGAACTACAACTCCCATATGCCAAGGTCAATTACTTCCAAACCCCACCTGTATTCACAGTTGGCCACATTGTATTTGTGTAATGAGGTCAGTTCAGATCCATCATTTGGGGGGAGGGGGGTTTACAAGGTTCTCTGGATGCAGGAGAACCTCTGTGATGCGGCTGCTAAAAAAGCCAATGGGATTCTGGCCTGCATCAATAGGGGAATAGCGTCTAGATCCAGGGAAGTTATGCTCCCCCTCTATTCTGCCTTGGTCAGACCACACCTGGAATACTGTGTCCAATTTTGGGCACCACAGTTGAAGGGAGATGTTGACAAGCTGGAAAGCGTCCAGAGGAGGGCGACTAAAATGATTAAGGGTCTGGAGAACAAGCCCTATGAGGAGCGGCTTAAAGAGCTGGGCATGTTTAGCCTGCAGAAGAGAAGGCTGAGAGGAGACATGATAGCCATGTACAAATACGTGAAGGGAAGTCATAGGGAAGAGGGAGCAAGCTTGTTTTCTGTTGCCCTGCAGACTAGGACACGGAACAATGGCTTCAAACTACAGGAAAGGAGATTCCACTTGAACATCAGGAAGAACTTCCTCACTGTGAGAGCTGTTCGACAGTGGAACTCTCTCCCCGGGGCTGTGGTGGACGCTCCTTCCTTGGAGGCTTTTAAGCAGAGGCTGGATGGCCATCTGTCGGGGGTGCTTTGAATGCGATTTCCTGCTTCTTAGCAGGGGGTTGGACTAGATGGCCCATGTGGTCTCTTCCAACTCTACTATTCTATGATTCTATGATTCTAGGAAGAACTACAATTACCATCACGTTGGATCACCTCCCTCCCAAACCCCACCAGTATTCAAAGTTGGTCATATTGGGTATTTGTGCCACGTTTGTTCCAGATCCATCAGTTGGGTGTACATTGCTCTGTCAATGTGAATGAACTATAACTTCTAACCTCTGAGGTCAGTCCCCTTGAAACCCATCAGTATTCAAAGTTTGGCATGTTGGGTATGTGTGGCAAGTGTACTTGTTCCATCACCAGTTTGGTTCAGAGTGCTCTCTGAGTGTTGGTGAACTACAACTCCCAGAATTCAAAAACACCCCCCAACCCACCAGTATTCAATGTTGGCCATGTAGGTAGTGACAAGTTTGGTGCAGATCCATTGTGGGCTGGGTTCAGAGTTCTTTTGAATGTAAGTTAACTATAAATCCCAGCAACTACAACTTCCAAATGACAAAAATCAATCCCCCAACCCCATCAGTATTCCCTTAAATCACTGTCAATCCCTGCCAAATATCTCCAGCGTTTTCTGTTGGTCATAGGGCCTCTGTGTGGGAAGTTTGGCCCAATTCTATGGTTGGTGGGCTTCAGAATACTCTTTGATTATAAGTGAACTATAAACTCCAGCAATTACAATTCCCAAATGTCAAGGTTTATTTTCTCCAAACTCCACCAGTATTCACAATTAGGCATATTGTGTATTTGTGCCAAGTTTGGTCCAGATCCATCATTGTTTGAGTCCACAGTGATCTCTAGATGTAGGTGAACTACAACTCCAAAAACTCAAGGTCAATGACCATCAAACCCTTCCAGTATTTTCTGTTGATCATGGGAGTTCTTTGTTCCAAGTTTGGTTCAACTCCATCTTTGGTGGAGTTCAGAATGCTCTTTGATTGTAGGTGTGATCTATTAATACAACTTCCAAATGACAAAAGCAATCCCTGCCCCAACCCCACCAGTTTTCAAATTTGGGCGTATCGGGTATTTGTGCCAAATTTGGTTCAGTGAATAAAAATACATCCTGCGTGTATATCAGATATTTACATTACGATTCATAGCAGTAGCAAGGAAAATAATGTTATGGTTGGGGGTCACCACAATATAAGGAACTTTATTAAGGAGTTGCGGCATTAGGAAGGTTGAGAACCACTGCTCTAAGACTATAGAGGCTCTCAGCTTTGTAAATATTTAGGGAGGGCATAGGCTGACTAATTGGGGGGTTTTGAGAGTAGCTGCCCAAAATTTAACTTTTCCAAGCTTTGTCACAACATATGGAGCTGTGAAGATTAACAGAACCTTAGGCAATGTGGCACCAATGTTGGGTGTCCAAGACATATAGAGACAACTATATACTGTACCTTTAATAGAATCCTTGAGATTTGGAAGGACACGGCAAATGCTGCATTTCAAAACTGTAATGCATCAATGGGAGGCAGGTAGCATATGTCAAGAGTCTCCCTTAACTCCTTAGGTAAGCACCCACCCTGGCTTCCTTCAAAAAGCTGCTTAAAACCTGGCTCTTCCGCTGCGCCTTTGGATAACCGAGCCCATTGCTATAGTAGTTGCACAGGCCATCTCTTTGACTTGAAACACTGCACTTTATTCCTCTGCCCCAAAGCATTTTAGAATATAACATTGTATTTTAGTTCTAGTGGTCCCTCCAGGCCATCCTCTCCTCCATCCCAGTGGTCTTTTTTCTTTTTTCTTTGCAGATTCATGTTATTTGAGTGATTATATTCCTTCTGCTTCTGTGATTGTTTTAGTCAATCGTTATGTTTTGTTTTTGTTTTTAATTCTTATAGCGTTTTATAGTGTTTTCAGTGTTTTATTGTACAATGTTTTATGCTGATTTTATATTGGAAACCGCCCTGAGTCCCTTTTGGGAGAGAGGGCGGTATACAAATAAACTTTTACTTACTTACTTATTTACTTACTTAGGTATATAGAATCATAGAACCAAAAGGAATCACATGGGCCATCTAGTCCAATCCCTTGCTATGCAGGAAAACCCAATCAAAGCACTTCCGACAAATGGTCATTCAGTCTCTGCTTTAAAACTATCCAGAGAAGGAGTCTCCACCATGCTTCAAGGCAGTATACTCCACTGCTGAACACCTCTTACTGTCAGGAAGTTCTTCGTAATGTGGAATTTTTTTGTGCAATTTGAATCCATTGCTCCATGTTTTGATCACTAGAGCAGCAGAAATATGCTTGCCTCCCCCCAGTGTGGCATCATTTCAAATATTGAAACATGGCTCTCCTATCTCCTCTCAACTGTCCCTTTTCCAAGCTAAAGATATCCAGCTCCCTCAGCCATTCCTCATAGGGCTTGAGACTTTCGGACTTTTGATCATTTTGGTCTCCTTTCTCTAGCTTGTTAATATCCTTCTATATATTGGTACCCAGAACTTGACAAATATTCCAGGTCAATGCAGAATAAAGTGGCACTATTACTTCCCCCAGTCTAGATACTATATTCCTAGTGATGCAACCTAGAATAACACTGACTTTTTAGTTACCATATTACTCTGCTGACTCATATTCAGTTTGTGGTCTACTAAGACTCCTAGGTAGATCCATTTCATATGTACTGTTTTCAAACCAGATGTCACCCATTCTACATCTGTGTGCTTCATTTTTTTTTCTTCCTAAATGTAGTACCGTACATTTTCCTCTATTAGTTATAGGTTATTTTGAATTCTGATCCTGTTCTCGGGGCTATTATCTACCCACCCCCCCCCCCCCCCCGTCCCCAAATGTGGTTATTACTTGAAAATTTGATAAGCATGCCTTCTATTCCATCATCCAAGTAACTGATAAAGATGTTAAATAGCACAAGGCCCAGGACATAGCCCTGTGGCTCCCCACTGGATATGCTATATCCACAATATTCCTTCCATCTACCAGATTTGTAAATCTATATAAAAAAAAAGAGTTAAGGTTCGTCTGGCATGACTCGTTTTTGAGAAAACCATGTTGACTTTTAGTAAGCACAGCATTCCTTTCTAAATGATTACAGATTGTCAGTTTAATTATCTGCTCAAGAATCTTTCCTGGTATTGATGTCCAGATAATTGAACAGTAATTCTTGGGTCCTCTTTTTTTTCCTTTTTTAAAATATAGAGATCACTTATCCACTTTTTCCCAAACCTAGTTTAGCAACTAGCCTCATGTGGCCAAGGTTCTGTTGTGTACTATGTTTCTATCTTTTAACAAAAACAACTGAAAATGTAGGATTGCTGTGAGTTTTCCGGGCTGTATGGCTATGTTCCAGAAACATGCTTTCCCGACATTTTGCCCACATCTATGGTAGGCATCCTCAGAGGTTGTGAGGTGAAAATGCTGATTAATATATTGAATATGCCATTCAAGCTTAGACAATAAGAGGAAAAGTCATGAAACATATTAAATATTGTAAATTGTGTAGTAGTAGTAATAGCATTCTTTGCAAGCACACCTTCATAGTGCAGCCACCTGGACACCCTCACTTGACATGTGCTAATGTCTCCATGCAGGCACAAGGCTCTAACATACAGTACAGGCAGTCCCCAAGTTATGAAGAAGATAGGTTCTGTAAGTTTGTTCTCAAGTCGAGTTTGTTTGTTAAGTCGGAACAGGTAGATTTTAAAGTGTAACTCCAGCCATATAGATATATAGTACTGTTTCATTATCCATGTGGAGACAACAGGGGGGCACTAGAGAGAGAAGAATAGTTCATTACATAGGGTAGATGGTGGGTTGAAGGAGGAAAACAATGTTCTCCATTTTCCTGTTATTCCCTCCACCCATGGCCACACCGTGGAAACAACCCTCATTTATGATATGAAAAGTGGGGAGGATGAACAACAGTGAAAATGGGGGAAATTGTTTTCCTCCTTCAACCCCACCCCCCCACCCCATAAAATGGACCATCCTTCACTCTCTAGCACCTCCTAGTGGCCTCCACCTGGATAATGGAACAGTACTATATCTTTGGATAGCATAGGGAATGGTTAACACCCCTTTGGTGTTTGCATGAAGCCCAAAGGAGTGGATCCATGACCAATCAGAAGGATAGGATAGGTTATAAGCTTTGGACAGCATAGGGAAGAGTTAACACCCTTGTAATGTTTATTTTGCTGTCTGTGCCCCTGTTCACCTCACTTTCTGTGATAATTGAATTTTGAAAAAAATGAGGTTTGTTGTGGAAACAAGGATTGGTGGGAAAGCTTCAATGAAACATCTTTTCCTTGTGATAACTCTTTCAGGAGCGAATTTCCATTCCGAGGGGTAGATTTCTGTCACTTCCTGTTGTCTCACCCTTGTTCTTAACTATGAGTCATTTGTAAGTCAGATGTTTGTACCTTGATTTGGCTTGTTTCCACAGCAAGCCAGATTTTTCGAAGTCCAGTTATCACAGGGACAAAAAGTGAATGGGGCATAGACAGCAAAAGGAACATTAAAAAAGGTAAAGGTTTCCCCTGACGTTACGTCCAGTCGTGACTGACTCTGGGGGTTGGTGCTCATCTCCATTTCTAAGCCGAAGAGCCGGCGTTGTCCATAGACATCTCCAGGTCATGTGACCGGCATGACTGCATGGAGCGCCGTTATCTTCCAGCCGGAGCGGTACCTATTGATCTACTCACATTTGCATGTTTTCGAACTGCTAGGTTGGCAGGAGCTGGGGCTAACAGCGGGCGCTCATTCCGCTCCTGGGATTTGAACCTGGGACCTTTTGGTCCGCAAGTTCAGCAGCTCAGCGCTTTAACACACTGTGCCACCAGGGCGTTAACTCTTCCCTATGCTATCCAAAGCTTATATCCTATACTATCCTATCTTGGTCGTGGATCCACTCCTTTGGGCTTCATTTGCCAGATGATAGATGGTGTATATAATATACAGAGAGAGAGAGAGAGAGAGAGAGAGAGAGAGAGAGAGAGAGAGATACACTTGAAAAATGTACCTGTTCCAAATTACATATGAATTCAGTTTAAGCGCAAACCTAAACAACTTATCTTGTTCATAATTTGGGGACTGTCTGTAATGAAGAGCCCAATAAAGTGCATGTGTCAAATGCAAGGCCTGTGGGCCAAATGTGGCCCGCCGTGTCATTTTATGTGGCCTGTGAGACTTTCAATGCCAGGCAACATAGTTACATTTTTCAGTCTTATAATTACAAATGACCCTTTGTAATTTACCATAAGGCTGATGTAGCCAACATGGAAATGAAGCTGGCATCCCTGTATTGGAGCAATATGGGAGAGGGGTAGTTGCTGGAGCATGTTGCCTTTGATAAACTCTCTTCAGGATACAGAAGGTTCCCCTTTTCAAAATAAAGAACGTATTTGTGGCTTCTTATATAACAGACAGCAACAATGGTTGCTGTGCGTTTTTCAGGCTGTATGGCCATGTTTCAATAGCATTCTCTCCTGACATGTCATCTGCATCTATGGCCGGCATCTTCAGAGGTATGTTGGAAATGAGGCCAGTGAAGTGAATACATATCAGAAATGTCCAGGGTGGGAGAAAGAACCTTACCTTGGCTGCTGCAAATTTTCTGGGCTGTATGGCCATGTTTCAATAGCATTCTCTCCTGACTTGTCATCTGCATCTGTGGCCGGCATCTTCAGAGGTATGTTGGAAATAAGGCCACTGAAGTGAATACATATCGGAAATGTCCAGGGTGGGAGAAAAAACCTTGCCTTAGCTGATGCGAATTTTCTGGGCTGTATGGCCATGTTCCAAAAGCATTCTTTCCTGATGTTTCGCCCGCATCTATGGCAGGCATTCTCGGAGGTTTTGAGGCATGGAAACTAGGCAAGTAGGGTTTATATATCTGTGGAAGGTCCAGGGTGGGGGAAAGAAGGTGGAAGGTCCAGGGTGGGTGTGAATGTTTCAATTGGCCGCTGTGATTAACACTGAATAGCCTTTCAGCTTCAAGGTCTGGCTGCTTCCTGCCTGGGGGATCCTTTGTTGGAAGGTGTTAGCTGCCCGATTGATTCATGTCTGGAGTTCCCGTTTTCTGAATGTTGTTCTTTATTTACTGTCCGGATTTTAGAATTTTTTAAATACTAGTAGCCAGATTTTGTTCATTTTCATGTTGAAATTGTCCATATGATTATGGATTTCAATGGCTTCTCTGTGTAGTCTGACATGGTGGTTGTTTGAGGGGTCCAGCATTTCAGTGTTCTCAAATAATATTCTGTGTCCAGGTTGGTTCATCAAGTGCTCTGCTATGGCCGACTTCTCTGGTTGGCTTAGTCTGCAGTGCCTTTCATGTTCCTTAATTCGTATTTGGGTAATGCTGCTATGTATAGACTTGTCCACAGCTGCATGGTATACGGTTTGTGTTTGAAGCAAGTGTTGCCATTAACAAGCTTGATTAGTCCTGGGTAGCCTTGCAGCTGCAAGGTCAACCAGTGGGGGGTGTTTTAATGGAGGTGGCAACAATGTTCCTCCAGCATGTTGCCCTCAAAAATTCGCTTCAGGAACGAAAAGAGAATAAAGAACAGATTCGTGTCTTCACATATAAAAGAGGGCAACAATGTTCCTGGAGTATAAAAAAAGTCGCGCCCTTTGAAAAGCGGGGTTTGAACGGCGAAAGGCTGCCCATTCCTGAGAGAAACGCCTCAGCTCCACCCATCACTACGCGACGTGGGTGTGGAGAAAAAGGGCGGGATTTTCCAAACTGCCCTTCTCCAAGTTCTCCCCCTTCTAAAAAAATAACCAAACGCTTTTTCCTCCCCTCCCCTCCCCCTTTGAGAAGAAAAGACAACTTTGGAAAGTGCCAGCAAATTCTGCACCCCTGTCTGAAACCCTGACTGAGCAGTTTCAAGCTCTCCCCTAAACTACAAGCCCCAGAATAGTGAGGCAGGGGGCAGCCACAGGGTTTCAGATGGGGATGCAAACTCAAAAGCGCTGAAGAGAAGTTAGGCAGTTTCTGTCACGTGGAGCCAGCACGCGGAGAGAGCTGTGTGTGTGTGTGTGGCGCGTGAGGAGCAGGCACTTACTTGCGTTCCACTTCCCACCACGACCCCCTCGGGCTCGGCCATGTCTGCCAATCAATGGGGATCTCAGGCCAGCTGTGGCTCCAGGGCAAGGCGCGCGCCGCAGTTCCTTGAAGCCCAGTCAGCTGACTCCCGGGTGAGGCGGAAGAGCCAGTTTTGGCCACGCTCCCCGCCTCCTCCTGAGAGGCTTTCGCCAGGGCTCCCTTCTCGTGACTTTGGGAACTTCGCCTCCTGCAGCTGTGGGGACAGAGCAGGGCCTTCAAACCCTTGGGAAGCCACTGAATAGCCTTAAGGCAAGCATGGGCAAACTTCGGCCCTCCAGGTGTTCTGGACTTCAACTCCCACAATTCCTAACAGCCGATAGGCTGTTAGGAATTGTGGGAGTTGAAGTCCAGAACACCTGGAGGGCCGAAGTTTGCCCATGTCTACCTCAAGGAGTCACACACTCTCAGCCTCAGGTGCAAGCAAGAGCACAACCCGCTCTGAACAAGCATGACTTGCCACCTCATCACATTGAAAGGTGAAAGCATGGCTGACCTCCCCTTTGTTGTCCAAAACAATACCCCCCTTGTGGGATTCATAGTTTCCCAAAGAATGGCCTGCCAGAAGGAAATAGAATGGTGTCCTTCCCTTAGGTGAGCTGCTGCTCAACAGGCAATGGACCAATAGCAGCCCAAACCCTTTCCATTGGTAGGTAAAAGTAAAGGTTTTCCCCTGACGTTAGGTCCAGTCATGACCGACTCTGGGGGTTGGTGCTCATCTCCATTTCTAAGCCAAAGAGCCGGCGTTGTCCGTAGACACCTCCAAGGTCATGTGGCCAGCATGACTGCATGGAGCGCCGTTACCATCCCACCAGAGCAGTACCTATTGATCTACTCATATTTGCATGTTTTCGAACTGCTAGGTTGGCAGGAACTGGGGCTAGACACCTCCAAGGTCACGTGGCCGGCATTACTGCATGGAGCACCGTTACCTTCCCGCCGGAGCGGTACCTATTGATCTACTCACATTTGCATGTTTTCGAACTGCTAGGTTGGCAGGAGCTGGGGCTAGACACCTCCAAGGTCATTTGGCCGGCATTACTGCATGGAGCGCCATTACCTTCCCGCCGGGGCAGTACCTATTGATCTACTCACATTTGCATGTTTGCACTTTAACACACTTCACCACCAGAGGCCCCTTTGGACTGGTCACAAACTGCAGTAAACATTGCAAGTCTTGCTCTGCTGACATCTGCTGCTCCTAGTGCATGGCACAATGTGTTTGAGTGGATGGTAGCAGGAGCTAGGCCAAACAATGAGTGGGTGGAAGTGGGGTGCTGGGGAGCAGACATGTGTCTGTGACTCATAGCCTACAGTGAGCCTGAATTCCCCTGCTGCCTCCAGGTATGCTGAAAGACAATGATCTTTTGCCAGCTTTGAAGTGAAATTTGGCTGCCAGTCTTATCTTCTTTAGCATGTGCAATGAGTGAAGCTGTCTCTCATCTCACGTAACAAAATGTCTTGGTCCAACCTGACTCCTTTCCAGAAGAAAAAAATTGCTACACCTGTCAGTTCACTTATTATATGGCGAAAGAGGAAGATCAGCCTGCTCCAGCTAAAAGGTCGAGGGCTGCTGGGAATACACCATCTTCTTCTGTATCAGGTGATCTGTATCAGGTAATGGTTGTCAACCTGTTATCTCTCAAGTCGTGATGGACTACAGTTCCTATCTACTGTAACCTATGTTGGCTAAGGGTGATAAGTGTTGCAGTCTAATATCCTCTGGAAGAACACATGTTGCCTACCTCTCCCTTAAACAAAAACACTACCAAAGAAGAAACAGTCTGGATCCAATTGGATTTAAATGTCGAGCAATTTAAAAGCCCTGTACTGAGCCATATCAATAAACCCACTCTGGCACTTTCAGACAGATCACTCTCCCATTCTTTCTTCCCGCATTCCTCACGCTCTGCTTATCTAGTAGTTTATCATACTGTGAGCCGCAGAGCACATCTTACTTTTATTTAAACTTTATGTACTGTATCTATTTGGTGCAGTAACTCTGAAATTGTTGGAATTATTTTTTAAAATGTTTGTGTTATATTGCTCCTTAACAAGACAAAAATGCAGATAAAGACCTATCTTTAATATGCATCATAAGAATGTTGCAGAATTTCTACAGATATCTTAACCAAAATCCCACTCAAACCCACCTTTTCTCTGCTGCAGGTACACCACCACCACCATTTTCTAGTTAATGATGACAAGGAGGAGTGGCACAGAGGCTTCCAGCTGTTTTCCTGCATGTTTGCATGTGCCTTCAAGTTGCCTGTCGACTTATTTCAATCCCGTGACTTGATGGCAAGCCACTTCTGAACAAATCTTGCCAGAATATACTGTGATAGGTGCACTTTAAGGTCATCATTGGTTGAAAATGACCTGAAGGCACACATAGCAACAATGATAAAGCCTGAATATACTGTATTGACTCAGTATTAGCATCCAGATGAAGAAATGTAACTGTTATGCATTGTGATCACACTCTGTGATGATTTCATGTCCACATCTCAGAAGAAAACAGATGATAAAATTGGGACAATCCCATAATCACAGCAGTACCTAACCAGTACCACAACATGTTTTACTAAACACAGTTCTTCCTTCATTAGTTTGCAGTGTACTGTCATGCTGTTTGAAAGAATGTGAGTTAAACAAAAGTTTATATTTTAAAAAATCAAGAATATGTAATAGCATCTATTTGATCTCTAAATAGACCTCATTCTATTTGTTTAAGGATGTAACTTGTGCATTGTTTCAGCATTTGGGTTGAGAGTTAAATTAAGCATAAGAGCGTTCTTGTACATTAATTTATATTGGAACAGACAAGTGTAGCCTTCCAAATATGATTGGATTGAAGCTCCCAGCAGCCTTGGGATTCTAAGCATATGATCATGAACAGTCATGCTTTCTTGCTTCTAAGTGTGTTACTCTAAGCACTAAAGTGGGGGTAATAGACAAGACTTTTGCCTTCAACCTCAATGCACTGCTAATCCAAATGTTGCCATATCCATATACACATCAATTACTGCACCAAAGTACATTTTAAAAAAATGTGAATGCACACTTTGTTTTAAAGTAGAATCACAGTTGGTGGATAGTTACACATTTTTTATCATTCCAGAAGCGACTTGAGAACATACTGCAAGTTGCTTCTGGTGTGAGTGAATTGGACATCTGCAGAGACGTTGCCCCGGGGAGGCCCGGATGTGTTACCACCCTGCTGGAGGTTTCTCTCATGTCCCTGCAAGATAGAGCTGACAGATGGGAGCTCACTCCATCTTGCGGATTCAAACCTCCAACCTTCAGGTCAGCAACCCAAGCTTCAGGTCAACAGTCCAGCCAGCACAAGATGCTTAAATGGTGCACTGCTTCTGAAGCTGAAAATTGTATGTGTCCAGTTGATTGATTTATCTTCTACGAATATGGCCATTCCCATGTTAAATCCATCTCAGCTACTAGCCATCGTCACATCTTTTAGCAGTGAATTCCAAAAATTAATTGCACACTGTGAAGAATTGTTTCCTCTTGTCAATGTCTGACCAATCAATTCCTTTGAGTGACCTCTAGGTATTATGAGAGAAGAATATCTCTATTCACTTTTTCCTTACCACAAATAATTTTTATACACCTCATTTCACGTGCTCCTAGGACCAGACCTGCATGTTCATGTCTGCTTGTTACAATGTTTCACCCATGTCATTGCTCAATTTTACTCCTCCTGCCTGTTGCAATCTGCAAAGTTGATACTCTTTCCCAAAACAATATGGTTTCTGGCAATGCCTGAGTTATAGGCCAAGATTAAGTAACAGAGGAAATGACTTGAGGGCCAGGGGAATTTTGTTAGAGCAGGAAGCTCTTATCACTTGTTAAGATCCCTTTCATGTCAGTTAACGTCTGTAATTGAAATATCTCACCAATAATAGCATGGCAAGTATTACAGGAGGTGCATGGATGAGGGCACTTATTTACTTTCAGTCACTATGAAAATGTGATCTACATCTTTGTTGGGCAACATCAGGGCAACTAGGTTCTGAGAGGAATCTATATTTAAGAGCATGACATCTGTGGCAGCAGAGACTGGTAAGCAGCCCTATTTCTCTAGTCTAAGGGTTTCCTGCCGATACTGTCAAACTGATAGTATTGACAGAAAGGTCCTTTGAACAGAGCAACAGATGCTATCAATGAATTACACTCACATTGGGTTGCAGTCAGATTGGGCTTTTTCTTTCTCCTTGGAAATTTTAAGAACCTATTTTGTATTTATTTAAAATGTATATAGTCTTCACAAGTTTAAAAATATAGTGTAAAATAATAAGAATAATTGTTATGATTTTTTTAAAATCATGTCCGAAGTAACTTGAGAACATACAGCAAGTCGCTTATGGTGTGAGAGAATTCCAGGGAAAGTCTGGATGGTTACTGTCCTGCTGGGAGGCTTCTCTCATGTCTCCACAAGCTAGAACTAACAGACAGTAGCTCGCCCTGTCTCATGTATTCGAACCGGCAACCTTTAGGTCAGCAGTCCAGCCAGCACAAGGGTTTAACCCATTGCGCCACTGTGGCTCTTTTATGGTTATGATGAATAGCTATGATGAATTAATTGTGAAATTATTTCCTCCTCCCCCCCCCCCACACACACACAGAAGACCCTAAAACATTTTAGCAAAGGGTCACTGTTACTTCCTTTAGACACCAACAAGAGCTGTTTGATCTGTTTGTAGCTGACTCGTGTGCTGAATCATGGGACTAAAGGTGGGAGTCATCCGTCCCTTGGTAACTGCCCACCCAACCTCAGTTTTGATTCCTTCTGGGCAGAATGCACAGTCTTGTTTCTGATATCTTGCTTGAGCATTGTGGCCTTCCAAAACTTTGGCACAATTGCACATTCGTGGTCTCCTGTTCTGACTTGCTTTTAGCCCGATTTCTGGCTTTCTTCTTGATCTTGTCTCCTGCTGCCCATAGGCCAGGCTTTAAAGACATAGGTCCTCCTGAATTGGCAATAAAGAGAAAAGAAAAAATCACCTTCTATAACAGATGGGTGTTTTATACTTGGGTACTCAAGTACAAAGTAGCTAATGAGAAGAAAGAAGAATCCCTCAGTGTCATGCTTCAATGGATCCCAGGCAATTTGTCAAAGATGGCTGTCTGGAGACAAGCTAAGAAGCAGACAGACCTAGAACTCATTCTGCTCAGACTAGCAAAGCTTAAGGAAGCTTTGTTGCATAAAGTGGAAAACCTTGTAACCTCTTGTGGGATTTGGCCTCTGCTCGGCTGGGAGTGGGTACCAGAAAGCACACTGGTATTTCTCATGGAGCCACAATGGCACACAAAATAAAGTGCTATCTCTTAGTACCTGAGTCAACATTTTTAGATCTCCAGCACCTTGCAATATCCAAAGTGTAGCCTTTAGGTACTTTTACGAAACACAGAAGCATAATTTTTAAAAGTAACATTTCAAAAGAGTTTTAAAAACCAGTTTTAACTAACTATTTCATCCCAAAATGTCATATATGGTACATAAGACAATATGCTCACAAAGTTTTATGGCCCTGAAATAATTAACTAAAATTGTTTTTAAAAACTCTTTAGAAATGTACCATAGCTGTAACTTATTTTTTGAAAACTGTACTGTTGTGTTTCATCAAAGTAACTATCACTTTAATTACTTTTATTGAAACATATTTGAAAGTGTTATACCAAACATACTTTTCACATCCATGTCATTGTTACCTCAACACCTACAGTAGTACAAGTCATCGCTTGAATCATGCCATATTCTTCCACCATTTAGTGAGACACATTCCTTTAAACTATGAAAGTTAAAAAAAAAACAATTACTGTTACCTTGCAAAAGGGTGAAGTTAATCCATCATCAAGATGCAATCATATTGTAATGTAATGTAGAGCAAACAAATGATTTGCAAGAGTGGGAAGCCTGTTTAGCTCAGAGTCCCCTCTTCAATATGGCTGAAAGGATTAAGAGAGGCTGTGTATGCATGAAGTAAACAGTATTTTGCCTGTATTTCCAGAATCCTGGATCTAGAAGAGCACTCCCCACAGGCTGTGTGGATTCCATGCTTGTTAACAGCAGCCTCCCACACATGTAGTGCGGGGGAACTTCACATAGAATCTGAAACTGAAGGCAATTTTTAAATGCCCAGGAAAAAAAGTATCAGAAAAAATAGTTGAATTTTTGAAATTCCACATTGTGTGTAATATTAAATGTAACATTTGTACCATATGAAGCCATACTCTGAAATGAAAGAAATGTTCAAAACCACATTTTTGGGGAAATTGTTATTAATGTTCCTTTTTTTTCTTTCTCAGTACATAGAAAATGCATGTTAATTTTCCCCCTACATCCCCGCCTCTTCTCAAATTGTATAAATAATTCATCTACAAATGAGGGATCACAAACAAATGGGTTCTTAAGCATAAATGGGTAACGGTTTCCTTTAATGTATATAATATATGTTCCTTTAAAATACATGATGGAATTAAAGTGTTTTAGTTTCTTATCTTTTCTATACATTTGTAATGAGTTCTTCTTTTTTATTGTTTATTCTATGGCCTTATTTTGGACACTGGCACAAAAATACATGGATGGGAACACTGAGCCTGCCTGGGAAACCTTCTCACCCAATTCCCATCTAATTGTGATAATATATTCCCATGTAAATGGGAACTCAGTGAGACTTCCCTCTTAGTAGACATGCTTAGAATTGTACCATGAAGTTTTCATTTTTGTTTATGTCAAGCTGAGATGAGCCTGTGTTGTTGTTCTTCATTCACTCAGTTGTTTCTGACTCTTCGTGACCTCATGGACCAGTCCACGCCAGAGCTCCCTGTCGGCCGTCACCGCTCCCAGTTCCTTCAAGGTCAAGCCAGTCACTTCAAGGACACCATCCATCCATCTTGCCCTTGGTCGGCCTCTCTTCCTTTTTCCTTCCGTTTTCCCCAGCATCATTCTCTTCTCCAAGCTTTCCTATTACTGCTAGGCAAAAACCAGCCCTAACAGGGTGCAACCCACGAAATGCAGGCTACGGGTCCTTGACCTTAGGGATAGGCTATAAATAAAGAATGCCAATATGTAGGAAACAAGGTTCTTCAGAAGCAGAGCTGAAGTTTAATTTCCTCCAAGATAGGCCACAGCTGGACAGGAAAAGCCAAGGAGGAGACCAGGCAGCAGGCGTGAGAGGCAAATGAAAAGCAGGAAGGGAGACAGAGGGCCAGTTTTGTGACACCACAGAGTATAGAAAGAACAGTCTAATGCAGTCGAAATTAAGAAATAAATATATAAATAAATATCTCAGAGTGGAGACAAGAGTGACATTCTTCTGTTTCTGCCCCCATGTTATATACCTTATACCTTATATCTTATATACAAGCCCATCAGACTTTTCATCAGACTGTTGTCTATGTTTACAAAACCGTACGGCACTTTATCACTGTCCCTTACTCCATATGATATAGCACTTTAATGGAACCTGCCCCCATGTTCCTTCTTTATTCACTCTGTTTTTACCTATGGACCCTTGAGCTCTGCACTAGTCACCTTTCACCGTGCGTAAAATTGATGCTCAGGTTTTTAAAGTAATTGTTATGCTATGTCATTTTTGTTTAGTGTTGAAATGTTTATTTTACTGTTAAATTCTGTGCATGTATTGTTATGCTATGTTGTTGTTTGGGCTTGTTCCTGTGTAAGCTGCCCCAAGTCCCTTCGGGGAGACGGTGGCGGGATATAAGAATAAAGTTGTTGTTGTTGTTGTTGTTATGCGGAGCCCCCGATGGCATAGTGGATTAAAGCCTTGTGACTTAAAGGTTGGGTTGCTGATCTGAAAGCTGCCAGGTTCGAATCTCACCTGGGGAGAGCGCGGATGAGCTCCCTGTATCAGCTCCAGCTCCATGCGGGGACATGAGAGAAGCCTCCCACAAGGATGATAAAAACATCAAAACATCCGGGCATCCCCTGGGCAACATCCTTGCAGATGGCCAATTCTCTCACACCAGAAGCGACTTGCAGTTTCTCAAGTCGCTCCTGACATGAATAATAATTATTATTATTATTATTATTATTATTATTATTATTATTATTACCTTGCACTGGAAGCTGGGATGCAAAACCAGTTCAGTTTTTCGATCATAAATGCTCATAGGTCAGCAGTGGTGTGTGTGACTGTTACCTTTCTTTCTATAGACAGCACAAAGCAGCAGTCTGCTCAAGCAGAGCAGGCCTTGAAGCTATACAGCAGGAAATCATGTGAGATGGGCTGTGCTGGATCACCCGACTCTCAAACTTAGGAGGATTGTGACTGCAGCATCTATGTTCTGGTTTGAAATACTCACATGGCCAGTCAGCTGCTCTCTTGTTCTTGATTGCAACAACATTTAAAACAACACTTAAAAGTGTCCTGAGTGTTGCAGAAAGAGTAAAAGTTAAAACAATCCTGACTTTTTCTATAGACAAGGCAGCTTGGCATGGTAACAAGGGACAACTCACATACCTAACATTATTTTAGATGAAAACAAATGTTCCTTTATCTCTAAAACTGAGACCTTTTATGAATTTTGAACAAAACCTTTTTATTTAGGTTCTCAGTTAAAACATGTAGAATTTATTTATTTATTTATTTATTTATTTATTTATTTATTTATTTATTACAGTCGACTACTAGCTCCAAATAACATACAAGCATCAGAATAGGAACATATACATTTAGGTATTAAGAAGAAGAAAAAAGAAAGAAACACTGTCTGATATTAAGAAACATGTAGAATGGGATGAGTTAAGATAAACATTGGGGTGTTGTGTAGTTTCTGGGTTGTAAACATTATTTGTAAAGGGTTCTTGTATGTCTTTCAGGCTGTGTAGCCATGTTCCAGAAGTATTCTCTCCTGATGTTTCACCCACATCTATGGCAGGCATCCTAACCCTAACCCTAACCCTATGCCTGCCATAGATGTGGACGAAACGTCAGGAGAGAATACTTCTGGAACATGGCCACACAGCCCGAAAGACATACAACAACCCTGTGATCCTGGCCATGAAAGCCTTCGACAACACATTATTTGTAAATATACTCATCAGTATCCCAAACTGCTGTGTTTTTCCTCTAAGAAATATTAATCACAAGAAGAGAGAAATGTTAGCTTGCTATTCATAAAAACTACACAAAAGCACACTATTTTAAAGAGCATTTAAATATTTGCATCTGTTCAAACCAACTCATGTGCAATCAGTCTTGGGTTTATACTTTAAAATCGGTAATTATTTTTCATGTGATAAGAGCAACTGTACTAAGATGTTATATTGGTCTCCTGGACATTTTATTTTCAGAAGAAGAAGAGTAGGAGATCTAACGATCCCAAAGTTCTTAACGCTGACAAAAGATTGAATATGCCACAAGAAGTCTATGCATTAAATAATGAAAGCAAGGGTGGGAATTATGCAAACTCCCATAACTTGTTGGACTGCAAACTTCAGCAGCTCCAGTCAGCATTGCCAATAATGAAAACACTGGAAGTGTTCAACAACATGTGGAGGATATCTTGATCCCCACCCCGATGTTGAGATTTCTGTGAGACTAAAATACCCTTGCGTCTCAGTATAAGTTACTAATTATGAGTCTCCTCATTCAGCTTTTGCAGGAGATTGGTTATTCTGACATATCTCTGCACCAGGGGTATTCAAGATCATTCAATCACTGTTGACAGATGTAAAAAAAATGCCCACTGTTAGAACAGGCTCTTCGTTGCAAATGTGTATAAGCCTCTGACTTGCACATACCTCCTTTCCATCAGGAAGAACAACAATATAGAAACTCAGGATTGTGGAAGAGCTTTCTAATGTTTTGGGTGAAACTAGCTCTTATATTCGTTTGGAAAATTGTGTCATAGTTATCTGAGAAAAAATATGATTTCTCTTCATTTTTTCTTTATTTCTGGAACTAAGCACAACTGTGCAAATAGATTAGACAACTACCGTATGCAGTACAAAAAGGGGAATTAACTATGTGTGTACTTTTTTTCTTTACAGAACTTTGTCTTAATCCATTTGGCATTGGCTAAGAATTTACTGACATCTAACAACACCGACAACCACCTGTATGAATTCAGAGTTTATCCAATGCCTAGTGGGCAGGTGCATCTAGTCTAACATTTGCACTGTACATCTGGTGTCTTTGAATGTTGGTTTGAGGGCATGATTACTCTTCTCTCTCATCACATTTAGCAGGGTAACCAAAAAGACTGCCACTTTCTACAACAGTATCCTTATTTTGGCAAAACAGGGGCTCTTGCAGACTTGTCTTTGCAAGCTAATATGTAGAAAGCGATCATCTGACCATTTCATTCATTTTATTACTTCTGTCTATCTATCACTGTAAACCATTCCTTTTAATAGCAAAATGGGTGGGTCCATGCCTATCCCTTTGGAAGGAAAATTGAGTCACTCAAACAAAAATAAACATAAGCAGAGGCTCCTAAATTATATCAAAAGATACATTAGACTTCGAAAAGGTAACAAACACCCTCAGAATGTATTGAACATGTAGGTGGCATGTAGTTCAGTCTTCTCGGGGATTATCAATCAGAAGGGCCATATTGATCAAGCACTAAGAAAAATTAAGACAGCTATTGTTATTGAGACCTCTCAGGAATAATCAAGGCTGCCTTCATTCTAATCAATGTATTCCTACTTGGGAGCAAGCTACATTGAACACACTGAGGGCACTTCTAAATACACATTCTGCTTCTAAGAGTCTTCACATTTCAGGATGTTTGGATGATAATGGATTGGAACAGTAATTTGTCCTTCCCCAGCAAGGAGGCAACATTGATTACAATAGAGCCCCTCCACACCCACCTTTAAGATAGTTATAGATTCTGTGATATAGGCTGTGAAGATGCACTGATCCATTGGAGCCAAGACAGCATCTGTAATTATTCCTTCTGAGAACCTGGGAAATGATTTTTAAATGAATGCATTTCTAATACTCTTATTAGTATTTAAAAGGTAACTCATTGCAATTTCTTCTTATAGTATTTAAAATATTGCATTGCTTGCTACTGCTTCATTATTTTTGCTAGGATTCTAATTGAGGGGGGGATTAGCTTGATAAGTGAATGGCCTAGAACATGCAACTTCTAAATGCGTCTAAAGATGCCACCAACATCCTTTAAAAGTAACTCCTAGAAGTAACTTGAAAGTTTTAGTAATTACACCAACAAAATAACAGGGGACAATGGACTAGTTCAATCACTTTCCATATTTATGAAGGTTCACCATAGTCCAAACACTGGCTAGAAGTCAAAAGCTTATTTTGCTACAAAAAATTGCCACCTAGAACTCTGCTTAGTAAAGCACAGAGGTAGGTTGACTTTAGTTTGATACGTTCTACTTTGATATTTACTAGAATATCAAAGCATCCATGTGTTCTAAATTGATAAAGGGTACTCCTGATTTCTTATGTGTTGAGATAAAACTAAGGCCCCTTCCACACAGCTAAAAAAATCCCAAATGTTCTGCTTTGAACTAGAATATGTGGCAGTGTGGACTCAGACAACCCAATTAAAAGCACATATTGTGGGATTTTTCTGCCTTGATATTCTGGGTTATATGGTTGTGTGGAACGGCCCTAAACTAGGTAAAGTGATCTTGACCTTCCCCTATTGTAAGAAATGCCTTCTCTAACATGGGAACAACATTAACCCAATGAAGCATTTTGCCTCCGAAGGTAAAAGTGGGCCCCCCTTCATTCCTCATGTAAAAACCAGCTGAACCAGATTTTAAACTTTTCCAAGGGTCTCAAGAGAAAGATTAAGAAAACCTTGAGTCAATTATATTTATTTTGAAAAGGGAATGTTTATTTTATCCTGTTAATTCTAACACAGTGTTTAAATCTACATTACAGTTCTTCACTCGCCTCAAAAACAACTTACCATACTGAAATTCAGTTTAAAAATTCTACATATTAGTTCATTCCAAATTATTGATGGATTTTAAAAGAAACAGTGTAATTCACAACTAAATTAAAGAGAAACCAAGAGGAAAACCAAGAGAGAGAACAGCATACATAAGAGATCCAATTGGGTTTTAATCATTATCACTAAAGCATCCTCAAAAGCCTTCACCTTATACTGTTTGGTTTTTTGTTTGTCTTTATTCCATAGACTATGTCTTCCTGTTTGATGTCTCTCAAATGTCAAAATATAAAGCAAGGGTGAAAACAGACTTTCTTGCCCAGTTGTGATATTGCCATTCACCAAAAGTTGGATCTTTTGAACTGAATATATTGTGTTGTTGTGTGTTTTCCAGGCTGTATGTCCATGTTCCAGAAGCATTCTCTCCTGACGTTTTGCCCATTTGTTGGATTTTCTTGGTGGGTCTGTAGATAGTTTGTAGGTTGTGTTTCTTCATTCGCTTCCCTATGCGGTCAGTGATTCCCTTGATTTATGGTAAGAACACTTTTCCTCTGGTGGATCTTTGTCTTTACTCTCATGGCTTGTTCTTGTCCTTACAGCTCTTCTGATGTCTGTGGTGGAGTACAGCCTTGCCAGATTCCTGACTTGGCTTCTTCCTGCCTGGGGGAATCGTTTGTTCATGGCCATACAGACCGGAAAACACACAACCCTGTGATTCCGGCCATGAAAGCCTTCAACAAAACATTGAATACATTGTCTTCATAGCCATATAAGATTTTCACCAAGGTTCATTGTCTCCAATACTTCAGATATGTAATTCCAAGGGATATTATCAAAAGCTTTCTCCACATCAAACCAAATTTGCAACTACAGTTGTGGACACCTCTCTTTCATGCCTGGGCATTGCTCTTCTCTTTTTCTTTCCAGACTCTTCCCATAATGATCTTATCCAGGCCTGTAGCGAGGGGGCGGTTTTAGGGGTTCAACCCCCCCCCCCAAATTTTTCAGGTTATAAAAAAAACCTGGTTTACTCATGAATTTTAACTGGTTAACCAAATCCCCATGCTAAGTCTATGAGACACAAAACATTAAGAGCCCCTCCAGGCACTATCTCAAACAGATATTGACAGGTTTGTAGCGGGGAGGGGTGTGTGCTAGGGGTTAACCCCCCCCCCCCCGAAATTTTCAACCTCCCCCCCCCCCGAAATTTTTTTCTGGCTACGGCCCTGATCTTATCCATTCTCAGCATTCTACTCTTGTTTCTTCTGTTGCTTCTGGCTCTTATCCCTGTATCCAATCCCTTCTTCACATACATTCCCTGTAGTTTCTTTCCCATGTGTGTGCTATACACCATGAGGCAGCATGCCATACACATGGTTTTCTTGCTCTTCCCTTATTTTCTACCATGCCAGTCAGCTTGCCACTTTCAGCTGACCACCAAGGGATAACAGTTCTATTTAGAATGGAAGGGAATGCAATACAACAGGAGAAATAACATAGGCCAATGAAAATAAATTCTCAAGTTATTATCTGAGAAATGCCCTTTAAGAAAAATTTGTGTTCATTTGAGGAAAAGTTGCTTCCTTTTACTTTTTCATTGTGTGAAATATATAATCAATGAAAACAGTGTTAAAACATGGGTCCCAAACTTTCAGTAGGGATTGTCAGAGCATATATCTCCAGCAGACACCGTGTGTGCCATTTCTTCAATCTGCCTAATAGTAGAGTCCTGTCAGTTTCCCATTGTGCCTCTTCTGTTTTGTTTAGAAAAGAGACAGTAAATAAGCTGTATGTGTTACCAATGAACATGGGAATGAATATCCCAATCAAATTCTTAATTACTCCTTAATTACTGCTAAGAGCAGTGATACCAACATTAGTGGCAGTTTTCTAGCTGATATTGCTCAGGTTTCTACCCCATAGACTTAAAAACATTAATGGGCCTTTTAACTCCCCTAACTTTTACCTTGAGAAATGTATCACAAGTACTTTAGTAAGTTATTTTCTGGATAAATGTTTAAATGACTATAGTGATATCATCAGCAAAAACATAATCCCCCCCCCCAAAAAAAATAACCAAAAATGCCCTTGTGTTTTTGACAAACATTGTGAGCATGCACCCATGGTAAATATTTTGATACTATTAAAGTTATAAGTTATGGAGTATATAACCAGTGATTTGGTGAGATAGAGTGGGGTAGGAATCCTTCAGAGGCATTCATCATATGTGGTATGAAAATATGGAACTGTTGTAGATTGAAAAAGGATGACAAGAACTTTAATATTGAGTTTCTGTGTGAATTGCTTTCCATATAGTATCACCTGTTGGACACGGGATAGAAGAAATATTTGAAACAGAGTCTTCCAGCTCAAGTCTGTGGTGCCAGGGTCACTGTAGTGATCATATGTACAAGAATGGTCAGCCATGCCCCTCCCCAAAGTTAAAATGAAATGCTATTTTCCAGGGTGAGAATATTGTGATCATCTTGCTTCATTACTTTGTAAGTGAGGACGCCATGCTTTGTACTCATAGTGAAGATTATGATGACACAGGAAGGTTTTGGCCAAGTTCAATCCTGCAAGAAAATATGTTGAGGACACCCAAATACATATTCCCCATACCTTCAAAAACAGCTTCAGCTAAGGATAGTGTGTCTCTTCTGAATGAATGCTTGGAGCAGGTAATGGGCTGGATGAGGAAAAACACATTGAAACTGAATCCAGACAAAACAGGGTCCATAAAGAGTCCTCATCTGCAGACAGAGATGTGTCAACTACTTCTGGATGGGGTCACACTCCCCCTGAAAGACTGTGTTCACAGCTTGGGAGTGTTCCTGAATCTGTCTCTCCAATGTCAGCCCAGGTAGATGCGACAGTCAGGAGTGCTTACTATGAGTTTTGGCTGATACGCCAGTTGAGCCCCTTCCTAGACTTGGAGGACAGGAAGATGGTAGGGCACACACTGGTAACCTGAAGGCTGGATTTTTGCAATGTGCTTTACATTGGGCTACCTTTGTACCAAGTTCAGAAACTCCAGCCAATTCAAAATACAGCAGTGAGATTGGTTACAGGAACATCTAGGAGTGAGCATATTACACCTATTCTAAAGTCACTCCACTGACTGCCAATTAGTTTCTGGGCAAAGTACAAGGTGTTGGTTTTGACCTTTAAATCCCTACATAGTTTGGGTCCAGGTTACCTACAGGATCGTCTTCTTCCATACAATCTGTCCCAAACACTGAGGTCCTGGCCGGGGGGGGGGGGGGGGAGAGGGGGGGGCACATCTGCTCCAGCCTGCTAGAACCTGCAATCTAAGAGCACTCTGAACTCCACCAATGATGGGCCTGGAACTAACTTGGCACACAGAACCCCCATGACCAGCAAAAATACTGGAGGTCTTTGGTGGGATTTATAGAGGTTGTCGTTCACCTTCATCCAGAGCGCACTATGAAACCCAAACAATGAGAGATCTGGACCAAACTTGGCATGCATACCCAATATGCCCAAATTTGAATGCTGGGTAATTTTGCGGGAAGTGGCCTGATCATTTTGGCATTGTAGGTACTGGGATTTATAGTTCACCTGCACTCAATGAGCACTCTGAACTCCACCAAAGATGGAATTGGGCCAAACTTGGCACACAGAGCTCATGACCAGCAATAAATACTAGATATCTTTGGGGGAAATTCATCTTGATTTGGAGGAATTGTAGTTCACTTACATCCAGAAAGCCCAGTGAACCCAAATACTGATGGATCTGGACCAAACTTGGCACACATACTTGATATGCCGAAATTTGATTATTGGAGGAGTTTGGCGGGAACTGACCTTCCTTTCTGGGAGTTGTAATTCATCCATAACCAGAGAAAGTGACCTCCACTGGTGATGGACCTGGTCCAAACCTGGCACACAGAACCTCCATGACTAACTCAACCTACTGGAGGGGTTTGAGGGGATTGACTCACCATAGTGGGAGTTGTAGTTTACCCTATAGCCAGAGAGCACACTGAGCCCCACCCATGTTGCATCTCTAGAGCAAACTTGCCCAACATAACAAACTTGAAGTACTGATAGAGTTTCTCAGGGTTAATTTGGCATGATGTGAGTTGTAGTTAATCCACAACCTTATGCATTTTGTACAATTGAAAAAATAACTTTTTTCAAATAACCCGGGAAACGCAGGGTACCCAAGCTCTTCTTCTTTACTCGTGACCTCATGGACCAGTCCACATCAGAGCTCCCTGTCAGCCGTCGCTGCCCCCCAGTTCCTTCAAGGTCAAGCCAGTCACTTCAAGGATACCGTCCATCCATCTTGCCCTTGGTCGGCCTCTCTTCCTTTTTCCTTCCATTTTCCCCAGCATCATGATCTTCTCCAAGCCTTCCTGTCTTCTCATGATGTGGCCAAAATACTTCAGCTTTGCCTCTAATATCCTTCCTTCCAGTGAGCAGTCGGGCATTATTTCCTGGAGGATGGACTGGTTGGATCTTCTTGCAGTCCAAGGCACTCTCAGGATTTTTCTCCAGCACCAAAGTTCAAAAGCATCTATCTTCCTTCGCTCATGCTTCCTTATGATCCTGCTCTCGCATCCATAGGTTACTATGGGGAATACCATTGCTTTGACTATGCGGACCTTCGTTGTCAGTGTGATGTCTCTGCTCTTCACTATTTTGTCAAGGTTGGCCATTGCTCTCCTCCCAAGAAGTAAACGTCTTCTGACTTCCTGGCTGCAGTCTGCATCTGCAGTGATCTTCGCACCTGGAAATATAAAGTCTGTCACTGCCTCCACGTTTTCTCCCTCTATTTGCCAGTTATCAATCAATCTGGTTGCCATGATCTTGGTTTTCTTGATGTTTAACTGCAGCCCGGCTTTTGCACTTTCTTCTTTCACCTTGGTGATAAGGCTCCTCAGCTCTTCCTCATTCAGCCATCAGAGTGGTATCATCTGCATATCTAAGGTTGTTAATGTTTCTTCCAGAAATTTTAACTCCAGCCTTGGATTCGTCAAGCCCCGCACGTCGCATGATGTGTTTTGCGTTCAAGTTGAATAGGTAGGGCGATAGTATACAGCCCTGCTATACTCCTTTCCCAATCTTGAACTAGTCTGTTGTTCCGTGGTCTGTTCTTACTGTGGCTACTTGGTCTTCATACAGATTTCTCAGGAGACAGACAAGGTGACTTGGTATCCTCATACCACCAAGCACATGCCACAGTTTGTTATGGTCCACACCAGGGGTCCCCAAACTAAAGCCCGGGGGGGGGACCCCTCCAGGGTCATTTACCTGGCCCCCACCCTCAGTTTTATAATATATTTTATATCAGTTTTAATAATATAATTATATACATATAATATTGATAATAATATTATCATGTTATACAATATAATACTAATAATAATACCATATAATAATATTAATTATATGTTATATATTACATATAATATTACAGTATAGTGGTATACTTCAATATAGTAACATATAATGCTAATATTGTGCTATACTAATAATATTATGTGATAGTATATTGTGATATACTAGCTGTGCCTGGCCACGCGTTGCTGTGGCAAAGTATGGTGGTATGGGAAATAAAGTATTGAGGAATTGGTGGTAGTTAAGGTAAAGGGTAAAGGTTTTCCCCTGACATTAAGTCCAGTTGTGTCCGACTGCACACTGAAGTGGATTATATGGCAGTGTGGAGTCAAGATAATCCAGTTCAAAGCAGATAATATAAGATTATAAATGGGTTATATAGCTGTGTGGAAGGGCCTTGAGTCTACACTGCCATATAATCCAGTTCAAATCTGATAATCTGTATTTTATAGGCAGTGGGGAAGAGGCCTAAGTGAGGCCTAACTCTGCCTGTCCCCTGGGCTGAGTGGGTTGCTAGGAGACCAAGTGGACGGAGCTTAGCCTTTTAACTGGCAGCAATTGGATAAAAACAATTATACCTCTCCCTCTAATTAGGACTTTATTTTTCTTTTCTTTTTGTTGTATGAACGTAGAGGCATGGATGAAGGGTTGTGCTTCCAAGTTTAGTGTTTCTGGGATGTGTGGTTTTGTTTATTTATTTATTTATTTACAGCATTTATATTCCGCCCTTCTCACCCCGAAGGGGAGTCAGGGCGGATCACATTACACACATCAGGCAAACATTCAATGCCTTTTTAACATAGGACAAAGACAAACAACAAACATAGCTCCGAGCGGGCCCCGAACTTATGACCTCCTGGTCAGTGATTCATTGCTCACCCGTCTGCGCCACAGCCTCGGGCTGTGTTTTGTCCTAGGCCGAAATTTCATTACCCTTTTATATATATAGACTAGCTGTGCCCGGTCACGTGTTGCTGTGACGAAGTCTGGTGGTATGGGAAATAAAGTATTGAGGAATTGGTGGTAGTTAAGGTAAAGGGTAAAGGTTTTCCCCAGACATTAAGTCCAGTCGTGTCTTACTCTGGAGGTTGGTGCTCATCTCCATTTCTAAGCCAAAGAGCCGGCGTTGTCTGTAGACTCCTCCAAGGTCATGTGGGATGACTACATGGAGCGGCGTTACCTTCCCGCCGGAGCAGTACCTATTGATGCACTCACATTTGCATGTTTTCGAACTTTTGCATGTTTTCCAACCCAGAAGCAGGGGCTAACAGTGGAGGCTTTCTCCACTCCCCCAATTCAAACCTGTGGCCTTTCGGTCCAGAAGTTCAGCAGCTCAGCGCTTTAACACGCTGCGCCATCAGGGGATATTATTTCCTAAAGGTTGTGAATATATAATATTTTGGATAAAAAAAATTATTGCTCTCCCTCTAATTAGGACTTTATTTTTCTTTTCTTTTTGTTGTATCAACCTTGAGGCGTGGATGATGGGTTGTGTTGTCAAATTTTGAGGTTGGGGGGCCTGTACTTTTGTTGTTTTGTGAATTGCCGTGATGCCATCACTCTTTTATATATATAGATTGTATGTACATACAGCTGCTCTGGATCCCCTTCGGGGTGAGAAGGGAGGGATATAAATGTAGTAAATAAATGCAGTAAATAAAGCAGAAGTAGATGTTTGTACCCAAGCTAGTTACTGTTAAAATGTTGTTTGTTGTTGTTGTTGTTGTGTTAACGACTTCAGTCTCAAGCCAGTCTTGGCTGAAGAAGAGAAGGGACAGCTGACCAAGGCGCGCACTTCCTTGGCCCCGCCCCTTGACGGCCCACGTAGCCCCGCCCCTTTTCGCGTGTCAACAAGAGCGCGCCTGGCTCCAGGAGGGCGGAAGCCAAGCAAAACGGCGGAACTTAGGGCCGAGAGGAGGCGCCTTGCTCTCTCTCCCTTTAGCAGAAGAAGGATCGCCGACTCGTGCGGCGTTGCGGGAACCGGCTCTTTGGGAAGGTGGTTTAGCCCTTCTTCCCAAAGAGCCTCAAACGATTAAATAAAAACGCAGGGGTGGTTTCCTTTCTAACCCTAACCCTTCAACCAGAGTCGAATGCCCGCGAGAGCAGAAAGGCATTGAGAGAGAAAGAGAAAAAAAGAGGGAGAAAGAGAGGCGGACGGTCCGGTGGGCGCAGGTAACAGCGGGGACTCTGCGTTTGGAGGGAATTTAAAGACATACACACATAAATACCTACATATGCGTGCGTGTATGTATATAGATACATACATATATGTATATGTGTGTGTGTGTATGTACACATATATGCATCTCTGTGTGTGTGTGTATATATACACACACATACAGATGGATATGTGTGTGTACACACAGATGGATATCTGTGTGTGTATGTACTGTATATAAAATCGACAAACAAATCTCTCTTCCTAAGTGGGTGACGTGTAAACCTTTTTTTTTAAAAGTAATATTTAATTGTGTTTGATTTGGGTTGCTCTGAGTTTTCCTGGCTGTGCAGCCATATTCCGGAAGCATTCTTTCCTGACGTTTCGCCCACATCTATGGAAGGTATCCTCAAAGATAATGTGGTCTCTTGGAAACTAGTCAAGTGGGGTCTATTTATCTGTGGCATGCCCAGGGTGGGAGAAAGAACTTTTGTCTGTTGGAGGCAGGTGTGAATGTTGCAATTGGCCACCTTGATTAGCAGCTTCAAGGTCTGGCTGCTTCCTGCCTGGGGGAATCCTTTGTTGGGAGGAATCCTTTGTTGGGAGGTGGCCAATTGCAACACTCACACCTGCCTCCAATAGACAGGAGTTCTTTCTCCCACCCTGGACATTCCACAGATATATAACCCCACTTGTCTAGTTTCCAACAGACTTCACAACCTCTTAGATTGCCTGCCATAGAAACGTCAGGAGAGAATGCTTCTGGAACATGACCATACAGCCCGAAAAACTCACAGCAACCCAGTAATTCCGGCCACGACAACACATATAGCCCATTGTTATTATTGGTGTTGTTATTAATACTATTATTAATAATAAAATATTAATATTACTAATGATATTATTATAATAATAAATAACATTAATACATTGTGTTATTGTTATTGATACTATTATTAATATTTGTTGATATTAATACTATTAATAATAATATAAATAGTAATAATAATAATAATAATAAAGAACAATAATACATCGTGTTTGATTTTTTTTATGTGACTTGGGAGAAAAAAACTTCTTCTCGAATCGCCTGGGGAAGAGGGAGGGAAGAAGAAGCCGGAGAGAGGGGGAAGGAGAAAACCTTTGGTAGGAAACAAGAAGCACACGCCTATAAAGAAAGGAAAACCCGAAATCTATAGAGCTTTCAGTGAAAACAGACACACGACACTCTGTAAAGAAATAATAAAAAAATGTATTAGACAGAAAAGAGTGCTTGCTTTATTTACCTAATGACTATTTGCATCTTTCTCCCCCCCCCCCCTCTATATATAGCCTTTAAATAGGTATACATATACCCAGAGAGTATATGGTCCAATTCCACAGCTAAACTGAATTTCTCTGGGTCACTGTGAGTTTTCCGGGCTGTATGGCCATGTTCTAGAAGCATTCTCTCCTGACGTTTCGCCCACAACTAGGGCAGGCATCCTCAGAGATTGTGAGGTCTGTTGGAAACTAGGCAAGTGGGGTTTATATATCTGTGGAATAATGTCCAGGGTGGGTCTGTTTCGAGGCAAGTCTGGATATTGCAACTGCATTGAATAGCCTTGCAGTTTCAAAGCCTGGCTGCTTCCTGCCTGGGGGAATCCTTTGTTGGGAAGTGTTAGCTAGCCCTGATTGTTTCCTGTCTGGAATTCCCAATTGAGGTTGACCCAGACTTTTTACCTTTGACTTTATTGATCTGGAAGGCAGGTAAAAGTCTTCTATATATCTTATTTTCTTTCTCTCCTCTTCCCGCTCCCCACTTCCCATCAAGCCCGGGCTTTTTCAATTTAGAAAGATTCAAAAGAGAGAGAAAAAAAGAGTCCCTGCAACTCGCCTCCTTTTTGCTCCCTCGCCAACCCATATGTCAAAGCGCCGCGCTTTAAATAATTATATTTGCATGCAGGGAGTGATTCATAAATATGTCAAGCCCCCGTTGAAATATAGGCCGGCATTTCAAACTTTCTATTTAAAAAACATGAATTATGGCCGCGGAAAATGTGTTCCCCATTTAAGGGCGATACCAAGTATTTGGTGTCTCGTCCGGAGGCCCATCCATCACGCAGACAATAAAGAGAGGGTTTTTTTCCCTGACGCGGGGAATTTATGGTTGCCCTTCTCTGCCCTAATAATTCAAGCATTGTGTCAGGCCCTGACAGCCCTTGCAGAAAAACAGCAACCCCGGTTATCCATCAAAATAAAAAAGAAGCCCTTTTACATTTTTTTTAGCCAAACTCTGATCATCCAGACACCCTTTTAATGTATATATTACATCATTATAGATCATGCCGCACTTTGCTGCTTCCCCCTCCTTTGCCTTCCTTGCTGCGACTCAACGCCATGATCCATCATCCCCGGGACAGGGTCGGGAATGATTTCCCACGTCACTAAAAGAGAGTCCCCCGTGACAAGTGGGACCTTGGTGGCATTCATTTTGGGGATTTGGGGCGTCAAAGGCATCAAAGGAGCTGGGTTTTCCATTCTACCTTATTTTAGGGAGATCAGGTAACATCCCTAATCTTAATCCTAGTTATTGAGCCCAGAAATCACACAATATACTCCATTTATAACTCGATTCGTGGAAAAAATATTTTATTTTTTAAGAAACATTTTTTTCAGTGGGTTGCTGTGAGTTTTCCGGGCTGTATGGCTATGTTCCAGAAGTTGGTTGTTAGACACCTTGAATCTCCACTGCGATGTAAATAACGTGTTGTGTGGTTTCTGGGCTGTGTGTGGCCGGGTTCTAGCAGCATTCTCTCCTGACGTTTCGCCCACACCTGTGGCAGGCAGCCTCAGAGGTTGTGAGATCTGTTGGAAACTAGGCAAGTGGGGTTTATATATCTGTGGAAAGTCCAGGGTGGGAGAATTTTTTTTTTCGTGTCAGGAGCAACCTGAGTTGCTTCTGGAGTGAGAGAATTGGTCGTCTGCAAGGACGTTGCCCAGGGGACGCCCGGATATTTTGATGTTTTACCATCCTTGTGGGAGGCTTCTCTCATGTCCCCGCATGGAGCTGGAGCTGATAGAGGGAGCTCATCCACGCTCTCCCCGGGTGGGATTCGAACCTGGCAACCTTCAGGTCAGCAACCCAACCTTCAAGTCACAAGGCTTTTATCCCCTAGGCCACCGGAGGCCTAGGGGATAATGTGAATGTTGCAATTGATCACCTTGATTAGCATTGAATAGCCTTTCAGCTTCAATGCCTGGCAGCTTCCTGCCTGGGGGAATCCTTTGTTGGAAGGTGTTAGCTGGCTCTGATTGTCTCAAGTCTGGAATTCCCCCGTCACCTGAATGTTGTTCCTTTGAAGTCCAAGCATCAAAGGAGCTGGGTTTTCCATTCTACGTTATTTTAGGGAGATCAGGTAACGTCCCTAACCTTAATCCTAGCCATACAGTCAAAAAATCACACAATATACTTCATTTCTAACCTTATTCCTGGAATAAAAAATCAGTGTTTATTTTATTTTTTAAGAAAAACAACCTTTCTACAGTAGGTTGCTGTGAGCTTTCCAGGCTGCTTGGACATGTTCCAGAAGCATTCCCTCCTGACCTTTCGCCTGCATCTATGGCAGGCATCCTCAGAGGTTGTGAGGTCTGTTGGAAACTAGGCAAGTGGGGTTTCTATATCTGTGGAATGTCCAGGATGGGAGAAAGAACTCTTGTCTGCCTGAGGCAAGTGTGAATGTTGCAATTGGCCACCTGGATTAGCATTGAATGAAGAATAACTTTTCTTCAGCCATACAGGAGAGCAGGAGGGAATTCTGCCAGTCCTGCAGTCCTCAAACAGGTCGGAGCGAATTAACTCGGGAGGGATTTCTCCTGCTCACATTTGTGCCACTAAATACTATAAATAGCCCTTCTGCCCAGGACCAAATATTATGAGAGGAAAGCCCTTCTTTCAGGAAGGAAAGGAGGCGAGGAGGCTCTTCGTTTGGCCCAAACCTGGGCTGAAACTGGAAAGAAGCCTCCCTTTCAGGCCCTTCAACTACTTTGGAGTTGAAGGGCTGCTTTGTGTATGGTAGAAGGCCTGCCTTTCGTCCGGGCTGTATGGCCATGTTCCAGAAGCATTCTCTCCTGACGTTTCACCCACATCTATGGCAGGCATCCTCAGTGGTTGTGGGGTCTGTTGGAAACTAGTCAAGTGTGGTTTATATATCTGTGGCATGTTCGGAGTGGGAGAAAGAACTCTTGTCTGCTTGAGGCAGGTCTGGATGTTGCAATTGGCCACCTTGATTAGCATTGAATAGCCTTTCAGCTTCAAGATCTGGCAGCTTACTGCCTGACCTTACTGTATTTGCTTTGTTTTCAATTGTTGTTTCATTGCGTGGTTGTTAACCCCTTTGAATCCCCACTGGGATGGGAATAAAGTGTTGTATGGATTCTCGGTGGTGTGGCCGGATTCTAGCAGCATTCTCTCCTGACGTTTCGCCCACATCTATGGCAGGCATCCTCAGAGGTTGTGAGGTATGGAGAAACTAAGCAAGGATTTGTTTTCAATTGTTGTTCCATTGTGACGTTGTTAGCCCCCTTGAATCCCCACTGGGATGGGAATAAAGTGTTGTATGGATTCTCGGTAGTGTGGCCGGGTTCTAGCAGCATTCTCTCCTGACGTTTCGCCTGCATCTGTGGCCTTCGACAATGCAAAGATAATAATAATATTTTTTTAGTGTCAGGAGCAACCGGAGTTGCTTCTGGAGTGAGAGAATTGGCCGTCTGCAAGGATATTGCCCAGGGGGCGCCCGGATGTTTTGATGTTTTACCATCCTTGTGGGAGGCTTCTCTCATGTCCCGCATGGAGCTGGAGCTGATAGAGGGAGCTCATCCGCACTCTCCTCGGGTGGGATTCGAACCTGGCAGCCTTCAGGTCAGCAACCCAACCTTCAAGTCACAAGGCTTTTATCCTCTAGGCCACCGGAGGCTCCAATAATAATAATAATAATAATAATAATAATAATAATAATAATAATAATAAACGTCTTAAACGCTTGGGAAGTGTTCGACTTGTGATTTTGTGATATGAAATCCAGCATGTCTATCTTGTTTGCTGTGTCATACAATAAAATAATAATAATAATAATAATAATAATAATAATAATAATAATCGTCCTAAACGCTTGGGAAGTGTTCGACTTGTGATTTTGTGATATGAAATCCAGCATGTCTATCTTGTTTGCTGTGTCATACAGTAAAATAATAATAATAATAATAATAATAATAATAATAATAATAATAATAGGGATAGGGAATCGGTGGGCTGTGGACTGGGGGCGGTCGAAAAAAAGGATGGTTTTCGGCTCCCCCAGGAGCGAAAGCAAACAAGACCATTTGCAACTTCAAGGGAAGCCTTTAAGGCATCTTCTCCATCCCCAATAAACACGCAGAAGCGAGCTTTGGGAAAAAGGTGGAAGGATAAACACATCGGTGCCTCAAAGGTCAGCTTCAGAGCAATGTTTCCTGAAAACTCCTCTTCTACTATTCTGACAAAAGTGGGGGGCAATTCCTTGTTTGGGGAGGAGAGAGAGAAAGAGAGGGAGGAAAATAATTAGCCACACTTTCGTTTACCTACCCGCTCTTGGCCAAGATGTCAAGCCGATTTTATTTGCACACAATGGGAACGATTTATTTTTGCTGAAGAAGGAGAAGAAGGGGTGGAAGAGGAGGAGGAGGGAAGGAGAGAGAAAGAGAGAGAGAGAGAGAGAGAGAGAGAGGCGGCGGTGGAAAAGTTTGCCCACGCCTTGAACTATTCACTGTCGAGATGGCTAATCAGTATTGAGGCTGGAGGGTAATCGGGCAGCTTTTCAATGCGGCGCGCCTTTCATCTCAAGCTGGATGGAGGCGCTCAATTAAAACCCTATCAGTTTGTAAGTAAATCAACGCCTATCAAAGTTGTCACATCAAACAAAACGATTATTATTGCGGCCCGCCTCCCCTATTAATCTCCTTCGAAAATAATCCGCTTGACAGGTCAGACGGGTGAGAGGCAAAACCTGGCCGGGATCGCCGTGCGCCGGCCTTGCCTCCAAAAGGAGGAACTCGCGGAAAACGCCCTCCGCGCTTTCCCTCCGGGCGCCGGGCAAGTTTGGGACTCCCGAGGACTTTTCCCAAAGGTTTGGCACAACTTGCAGTGTCGGCGAGCGGCAGAGACAGGGCAGAAGAGGCTCGAGAGTCTCCCAAGCGCCCAGCAAGGACAGGCCGAGACATCCCAGGCTCCGATTCTTTCCCAGTCGCTTCTTTTTCTCGGGGCTTCTCGGGCTTCAGCGCGAAATCGGGTGGACGGCGGCGGCTCAGCGAGATCTTGGCGGGAACAACACACAAAAGTAGACGGCTTCGAAAGGCATGTCAAAGAAAGGGAGAGAGAGAGAGAGAGAGGAGAGAGAGAGGGAGGTAGGGAGAGAGGGAGAGAGAGAGAGAAGACACACCACCGTCTTTGTTTTTGTAGCGAGAAAGGTTGCGGGGAAGCCTAGGCTCTCTCTCTCCGCAGGAAAAGGCACCGAAGAAAATGAAAACGTCCCGGGGGTTTATACCCTCACGTTAGAGTCTACCGCAAACCATGCAGCTTTTTTTTTTTTCGTGTCAGGAGCAACCGGAGTTGCTTCTGGAGTGAGAGAATTGGCCGTCTGCAAGGACGTTGCCCAGGGGACGCCCGGATGTTTTGATGTTTTACCATCCTTGTGGGAGGCTCCTCTCATGTCCCCGCATGGAGCTGGAGCTGATAGAGGGAGCTCATCCGCACTCTCCCCGGATGGGATTCGAACCTGGCAGCCTTCAGGTCAGCAACCCAACCTTCAAGTCACAAGGCTTTTATCCCCTAGGCCATCGGAGGCTCCCACCACGCAGCTGTGGACAAGTCTACATAGGGATCACCAAACGCAGCAGTCCAAACACGAATCAAGGAACGTGAAAAGCACTGCAGACTCACTCAGCCAGAAAAGTCAGCCATAGAAGAGCACTGGATCAACCAACCTGGACACAGCATATTATTCGAGAACACAGAAATGCTGGACCACTCTCACAACCACCAAAGAAGCCACTGATATCCACAAGCATGTGGACAATTTCAATATCTGAAAAATATACACCACGATAAAGGTTCAAAACATAGAACACAATATGTATATTAGAGCATCATATACATAATAATGTTAACAATAATACAAACAATAATACAACTGATAACCAAATTCTGTCAGCTGTAGTGGCACACAGTCGTAACTTACAAAGATTTATAGACTGCAATCATCCAGATTTAAATGCTACACAGAGCAGTTTTCAGTATAAAACATATATCAACCATATATCAACAAGACTCCAACCAAAGTTTGTTAGCGACACAGTATGTGTACATTCAGTCTCTCCAAGTGCATGTAATATGCTGTAAAACTAAATATATCAGTGTGCAAATCAATTGGCTCAAACCTTTGAAACAGTCAGGGCCAGCTAACACCTCCCAACAAAGGATTCCCCCAGGCAGGAAGCTCCCAGGCTTTGAATCTAGTCAATGCTAATCAATTGTAACATTCACACTTGCCCCAGGCAGAGGAGAGTTCTTTCTCCCACCCTGGACCTTCCACAGATATATAAAACTCCCTTGCCTAGTTCCTAATATGCCTGCCATACCGTAGATGTGAGTGAAAGGTTAGGAGAGAATGCTTCTGGAACATGGCCATACAGCCCTGAAAACTCACAGCAAGCCATTATTATTGGGTTGTTGTATGTCTTTCGGGCTGTGTGGCCATGTTCCAGAAGTATTCTCTCCTGACGTTTCGCCCACATCTATGGCAGGCATCCTCAGAGGTTGGATGCCTGCCATAGATGTGGGCAAAACGTCAGGAGAGAATACTTCTGGAACATGGCCACACAGCCCGAAAGACATACAACAACCCTGTGATCCCGGCCATGAAAGCCTTCGACAACACATTGAACATCTCTACGGGGAGAAATTGTTCCAAGCCATTATTATTATTTGTATTATTAACTTTGTATTGTCGAAGGCCACAGATGCAGGCGAAACATCAGGAGAAAATGCTGCTAGAGCCTGGTCACACAGCCCAGAAACCACACAACACTTTATTTACACCCGAGTGGGGATTCAGGGTGGCTAAAATCTACACAATAAAATGACAATTTAATATTGATTGTGTTGTCGAAGGCTTTCATGACCGGGATCACAGGGTTGTTGTATGTCTTTCGGGCTGTGTGGCCATGTTCCAGAAGTATTCTCTCCTGACGTTTCGCCCACATCTATGGCAGGCATCCTCAGAGGCTGTGAGGCATGGATAAACTAGGCAAGGAAAGGAATATATATATATATGTGGAGAGTCCAGGGTGTGGCAAGAGTCCTTTGATTATTTTAATATTTTATTATTAATCTTCATTAAATAGTAATTTAATATTAATTTAATTTAAGCAAATACAGTTTAAAAAAACAATTGAATTTTCATGGGTGGATCTAAAGCCCTAAAATACAGGGTGTTTGAAAAAGAACTCCCTAGTTTTAAGTATAAACAAACACATTACATGTGTTGTCGAAGGCTTTCATAGCCGGGATCACAGGGTTGTTGTATGTCTTTCGGGCTGTGTGGTCATGTTCCAGAAGTATTCTCTCCTGACATTTCGCCCACATCTATGGCAGGCATCCTCAGAGGTTGTGAGGTATGGATGCCTGCCATAGATGTGGGCGAAACGTCAGGAGAAAATACTTCTGGAACAAGGCCACACAGCCCGAAAGACATACAACAACCCCAAACACATTAAAACCAGGGAGTTCTTTTTCAGACAGCCTGTACAATTCAATAGCATTACATACTCACAAGCCTATACAAATTCCCATCCTCACGTTCGCCTAAATGTCATAGGATATGTCTTTGAGACCCTTTCCACACAGATGAATAAAATCCCACATTTTCTGCTTTGAACTGGGCTATCCCAGGGTGGACTCAGACAACCCAGTTCAAAGCAGATGTTGTGGGATTTTCTGCCTTGATATTCTGGGTTATATGGCTGTGTGGAAGGGCCCTGAGAGAGGCAAGCAAGGATAGGGTCTCTCTTGGGAGGAAGCAGCCACCCAAAGGGCTCCCCAAGTGGGACCGAGAAAAGGCCTGCCTTAGATGATGCCAGATATTGGACAGCTTTTCTCTGCCTGTCTCTCCGAGAAGCTGGTTTTACACGTGTCCCATGGATGATCAGGTTTGGAAAGGCCCCAGAGCCTGGTTTCAACTCTGCTCCAGGCTCTGAAAGAGGGGAAAGGGGGGCAAACGCCTTTCCCACATGTAACTCTCCCTCCAGACCATTAATCTTGCCGTCCTCTCACCCCGGGAGGCAGGACAAATACAGCGAGTAAACAGAGAGAAGTCTCCCCGGTTTTTGTAAAGAAAACAGCTGTTCGAAGCACTTTCATGCAAATGAACAGCCGAAGAAGAATAGGTCGCGGACGGGGGCTGGCGCTCCTTGCTTTCTCCCTCCCTTTTACGGCTCTCTATCGATCACCGGGGCTTGACAACAAAAGAAAGGACGGAACCGGGCGGGGAGGGGAGGGGGGCATCCGTTGGAGTCGTTTTGACACGGTTCTCGAAGGGGGAAAAGCCCCCGCGGGGGTTTTGGTCAAGAGAAGGAGGCTTTCCACGCTAGATCCCACCCGCAATTCCAGTCCTTCGATGATAAAGACGCCGGAAGGAGCAGGAGGTCATTCGGCCACATTTGCCTTCCTAGCGTCCGGAAAAAAAAGAAGAAGCGGGAGATCTCACAACCTCTGCCTGCCATAGATGTGGGCGAAACGTCAGGAGAGAATACTTCTAGAACATGGCCAGACAGCCCGGAAAACATACAACAACCCAGCGGGAGATCTGTTTGCCACATCTCCGACCTACAAGTTTCCCCTGAATATTTCTAAGCAGGAACTCTTGAAGCTCCCAAATTGCTGGAAGACTAATTTCGAAGACCTATTTCTTCAGCAGGTCTACTCAGGGCCCTTCCACACAGCCATATAACCCAGAATATCAAGGCAGATGATCCACAAGATCTGCTTTGAATCGGGTTATCTGAGTCCACACTACTATATAATCCAGTCCAACGTGGATTTCATACAGGTGTGTGGAAGGGAGTCAGTTTTGAACTATGAATTTTAGAATCACATTCTATGTTTGTGGTGTCAGGTATTTAAATATGTGTAAGTTTGAATGTGTGCTTTTATGGATGTGTTTCAACTATGTTGTGCCCTGCCTGGAGCCAAAAAAGAGAGGCGGGTAATAAATAAAACGTATAATTGTTATTTATTTATTTATTTATTTATATCATTAATACTATTAATACTATTAATAATACTAATAATGTTAATATTAATAATACTAATAAAAGTAATATTAATAATGGGTAAGGTAAAGGTTTTCCCCTGACGTTAAGTCCAGTCGTGTCCCACTCTGGGGGTTGGTGCTCATCTCCATTTCTTAGCCGAAGAGCCGGCGTTGTCCGTAGACACCTCCAAGGTCATGTGGCCGGCATGACTGCATGGAACGCCGGTACCTTCCCGCCGGAGCGGTACTTATTGATCTACTCACATTTGCATGTTTTCGAATTTCTAGGTTGGCAGAAGCTGGAGCTAACAGCGGGCGCTCACTCCGCTCCCGGGGTTTGAACCTGGGACCTTTCAGTCTGCAAGTTCAGCAGCTCAGCGCTTTAACACACTGAGCCACCGGAGGCTCCTTAATATTATTAATACTATTAATACCAATAATACCAATAATATTAATATTAATAATACTAATAATAATATTATTAATAATAACAGCAATAACAAAGGGCTATATCCTAAGACCTTGGGAAGAAATAATAATAATAATAATAATAATAATAATAATAATAAAACTTTATTTCTAGACCGCCCTCTCTCCCCAGGGGGACTCAGGGCGGTTAACATACATATATAAACGGCAAACATTCAATGCCCCAATTTCTTTATTGATATCAAAAGTATACAATGACAATAACATACACATTATAATAATTAACTCGATATTCAGAGAGGAATCCCAGACATTTGGACCGAAGGTGCATTATTATTATTTTATGTACATGTAAATAATAACAATAACGTGTTGTCGAAGGCTTTCATGGCCGGAATCACTGGGTTGCATGTGGACAATTTCAACAGAAAGGAAGAAACCGTGAAAATGAACAAAATCTGGCTGCCAGTACTAAAAAATAAAATAAAATCAGTAAATAAAGAACAACACTCAGAAAACAGAGGAATTCCAGACATGAAACAATCAGGGCCAGCTAACACCTCCCAACAAAGGATTCCCCCAGGCAGGAAGCTGAAAGGCTATTCAATGCTAATCAAGGTGATCAATTGCAACATTCACACTTGCCTCAGGCAGACAAGAGTTCTTTCTCTTACCCTGAGCATATCACAGAGGTATAAACCCCACTTGCCTAGTTTCCAATAGACCTTTCAACTAGGCCTGCCATAGATGTGGGCTAAAGGTCAGGAGAGAATGCTTCTGGGACATGGCTATACAGCCTGGAAAATTGACAGCAACCCAATAACAACAGCAACAATATACCAAATGGTACAGACTAGAGCTCTGGCCCAGTGCGGATTTCAATTCACTCTCCTATTTCTTCTTGTCGGCGGATTTTTAAAAGAGGGAAAAGGGAGGATTTGAGGGTCGCAAAAAAGGCCTTCGCCCCAAAAGGACTCTCACCAGACTCCATATTTATAAGAGAAGGAAGATTCGAGTTCCGAAAGTGTCCCGATCTCATCCTCCCACGTCAGGGGTGTTTTCTCTTTTCCCAAACTAAGGCCGCCGAGTGTTGTGGTTCTTACTATTGTTGCTATTGAACGATTCGGGACCCTGCGAAGTGGAGACAACAGAACAGTCTTTGAAGTAAAGGGAGAGGAAAATAAAACCACCTTCGACTGCGGTTAAGAACACCTCCCAACCTCTGAGGATGCCTGTCATAGATGTGGGCGAAACGTCGGGAGAGAACACTTCTCGAAACGTGGCCCGGAAAACACAGCAACACAGTGATTCCAGCCTTCGACAACACATTGAACACAGACACATATTGAACCGAGCCGGGGGGAATCCAGAGTCTAGGGAGAAAGTGGTTTGAGGTCGCTTTTTGCTATCGAGAGACGCTTTCCCGCGGGGGAGTGGGGTTTGCTGATAGCTAAGGAGTGGAGATATTCCTACAGAGGAGGAGGAGGATCAATAGGGCGGCTCCGCTTCTCCCTCGCTCTTCTTTCCCAGACGTCAATCTCCATCCCCTTTCAAACCTTCCGATTGAGAGACGGATTGGCGATACAATTTAAATAATGCTCCTCCCCCCCCTTCCCATTTCGATAAATCTGGCACCAGTTCCGTCTTCCCAGCCTTTCCTTTGATTGATGTTTCTACTCAGGCTTCCCCTTGAAGCCTGTCCGGGCGCATTGGACTCCAGTCCCGCGTAGTTTAACTTCTGTTATTTACAACGGAGGCCTGGTTTCCCCAGAAATAAAGGTTTGGGGTGTGTGGAAGGTCGCTTCGGGATGTGGATGGAGCTGAATGGGGCTCAGCCTCGGGAAATGGGGCTTCAACGAGAGAGTCGGGACGAGATAGGGAACAATCCTCCTCCTCCTCCTTTTTCTCATCCTCTTCCTCCTCCTCCTCTTCCTCACATCGCCTTGACTAAGAGAGCGATTCCTTCTCTAAACGGAACGGGGGAAGCCGTGCGTCCGTCTTGGCCCTGCCTTGCCTTTCCTTCCTGCCTGTCTCTGCCTCGGCTTCCTTCCCTCCTCCCCTCCCCTCCCTCCGCCCGCTCTTTCTTCCTTCAAGTCGCACTAGGCTTGTAATCAGCAACAAAACCTGACATAAATCAAGGGAGGATTGACAGGGGCTGACAAATAACTGATTGATTGCGGTTGGGGAGCATTGACAACTGATGAAGGAGGAGAGAGACGAGGAGAAGGGCTCCCTCCCCCCCCCCCCGCCTTTGAAGAAGAAAGGGGGCGGGGCCTCTGCGGCATGTGACCCGCGCTTCCTCCAATCCCCGCCCGGCGCTTGTCAGTGTTGCCACCGCCGGATGGGCGGGGCAGGGCTCCGGCGAGGCATTTCTTTCTGTTCTTTAGTTTCGCGCTGGAGGAAGGAAAGCCGAGGAAACGGGGTTGCTGTGAGTTTTTCAAGCTGTATGGTTATGTTCCAGAAGCATTCTCTCCTGACGTTCCGCCCGCATCTATGGCAGGCACCCTCAGAGGTTGTGAGGTCTGTTGGAAACTAGGCAAGTGGGGTTTCTATATCTGTGGAAAATCCAGGGTGGCAGAAAGAACTCTTGGCCCCATCCACGCAGCTGTATAAAATCCCACATTATCTGATTTGAACTGGGATATATGGTAGAAACAGCGCTCCATGCAGTCATGCCGGCCACATGACCTTGGAGATGTCTATGGACAACGCCGGCTCTTCAGCTTAGAATTGGAGATGAGCACTAACCCCCATAGTCAGGGGAAACCTTTACCTTTTATATGGTAGTGTGGATTCAGATAACCCATTGTGTATTATCTGCCTTGATATTCCGGGTTATATAGCTGTGTGGAAGGACCCATAGTCTGTTGGAAGCAAGTGTGAATGTTGCAGTTGCCCAGCTTGATTGGAGCCTCCGGTGGCCTAGGGGATAAAAGCCTCGTGACTTGAAGGTTGGGTTGCTGACCTGAAGGCTGCCAGGTTCGAATCCCACCCGGGGAGAGCGCGGATGAGCTCCTTCTATCAGCTCCAGCTCCATGCGGGGCCATGAGAGAAGCCTCCCACAAGGATGGTAAAAACATCAAAAACATCCCTTGGGCAACGTCCTTGCAGAGAGCCAATTCTCTCACTCCAGAAGCAACTCAGGTTGCTCCTGACACGAAAAAAAAAGCTTGATTGGCATTGAATAGCCTTGCCTGGTTGCTTCCTGCCTGGGGAAATCCCTTGTTGAGAGGTGTTAGCTGGCCTTGATTATTTCATGTCTGGAATTCCTCTGTTTTCTGAGTGTTGTTCTTTATTTACTGTCCTGATTTTAGAGTTTTTATCATGCCAGACTATACAGAGAAGCTACTGAAATCCACATTCATGTGGACAATTTCAACAAAAAGGAGGAAACCTTGAAAATGAACAAAATCTGGCTCCCAGTATTTAAAAACTCTAAGACAATAAATAAACAACAACACTCAGAAGACAGGGGAATTCCAGACAGGAAACAATCAGAGCCAATTAACACCTCCCAACAAAGGATTCCCCCAGGCAGGAAGCAGCAAGTCTTTGAAATTGCAAGGCTTTTCAATGCTAATCAAGGTAGCCAATTGCAACATTCCAGCAGACAAGAGTCCCACCCTGGACATTCCACAGATATATAAACCCCTCTTGCCTAGTTCCCAACAGACCTCACAACCTGCCATAGATGCAGGCGAAACGTCAGGAGGGAATGCTTCTGGAACATGGCCATACAGCCCCGGAAAACTCCCAGCAACCCAGTAATTGCGGCCATGAAAGCCTTCGACTACACAGAGGAGGAAAGCTTGAAAGAAGGCGAATATAACGTCAGAACAGCGTCAGAGTTGATGATTATGATGATGGTTTACTTGGCGTCCCGAAGGATGAGCAGGAAGGAGAGAAAAGGGGGCCCAAGAAAGACTGGCTTCGCTCAAAACCAGGCCCCCAACTTTGCCTTTGTATTGCCATCCAAAGCGTTGGAACACACACACACACACGTTCATTGTGTGTATGTGTTTAAACACTTTGATTGACAGTACAAAGGCAAAACTGGGGGACTTTTGTATGTGTGTGTGTGTGTGTGTGTGTGTGTGTGTGTATATATATATATAAATAATATATAGGTAAAGGTAAAGGTTTCCCCTGATGTTAAGTCCAGTAGTGTCCGACTCTGGGGGTTAGTGCTCATCTCCATTTCTAAGCCGAAGAGCCCGCGTTGACCATAGACACCTCCAAGGTCATGTGGCCGGCATGACTGCATGGAACGCCCTTACCTTCCCCCCGGAGCGGTACCTATTGATCTACTCACATTTGCATGTTTTCGAACTGCTAGGTTGGCAGAAGCTGGAGCTAACAGCGGGCGCTCACTCCGCTCCCGGGATTTGAACCTGGGACCTTTCGGTCTGCAAGTTCAGCAGATCAGTGCTTTAACACACTTCGCCACCGGGGATCCTTTATTTATGTGTGTGCGTGTGTAAATATATATGTGTGTGTGTGTTTCCTAAGGCACTCAAAACGAGATCCCCAACTTTGCCTTTGTACTGTCATCCAAAGCGTTTAAACACACACACAGACTGGATGCAAAAAACGCGAGCGTGTGTCGAACGTGAAACACAAAACTGAGGCCAAGCCCATGCCTGGTGTCCTGAGGAGGCAGAGCTCGTGGAGGGGAAGCCTTAGCAGCGGCAGGAAGGGAAGGGAGCCCAAGAAAAGACAGGCAGGCAGGGCGGGAGAGGCGCGAAGAAGGGAGGGAGGGGAGACGGGAAGGGCGGTGGAAAAGCCCCCGAAGAAGCGGGCGGTGACGTCACATCCCCTTGACCCTCCAATCACCTCGGGGTCCCATTTGATTGGAAGGCGGCAAAGGCTTTAATCTCCCGACTAATTCAGCTGCCTTTTGAAGTGAGCTTGCCTTCCTTCACCAGAGCCGAGGCGGGCTGGGCAACAGAGGCAATCCTCGCCGAAGAGGAGGAGGAGGAGGAGGAGGCCAGAGGGAGAGAGAGAGGCCCGGCCTGCCTGCAGAGCGAGAGAGAAAGAGAGAGCAGAGCGGGGCCCTTTGCTGCCTCCTTCCCCGTCTTTGGAGGAGAAAAAAAGGGGATCGATCCCCCCTCTCCCTCCTTCGCCTCCCGCCCCGCCAGCTTTCAATGCCAGGCTTTGGGTCATGATTACATCCCCCTCGCTTTCTGCCGTAAGAAGTAGTCAGCACGGAGGAGGAGGAGGAGCAGCAGAGGCGGCGGGAGGAGGAGGAGGCGGAGGAGGCGCCAGAGATCTCGGGAACAGCAGCAGCAGCGTCGGCTGCGATCTTGCGTGGCCAGGCGCACACTCGGGGGATCCGAACTACGGAGGAGGAGGAGGAAGCAGCCTTGGCGGCAGCAGAAGCGCCTCGTCCGCCCAGCCTTTCTTCCACGCCGTGCCCCCTTCGGACCCTTTGCGCCAGGCGAACCGCCTCCCCATCAAAGTCTTGAAAATGCTCACGGCGCGGACGGGGCACATTTTGCACCCCGAGTATCTCCAGCCCTTGCCTTCCACGCCCGTCAGCCCTATTGAGGTAAGCAAAGCGGGGGTTCGGCTCTGTCTTGTGCCCTGATCGCGCTTGTGGGCTTGAATTCAAGGGTGCGGGGAGATCCGGCCCTCAAAGCCCGCAACCAAAGTGACTTTCCTCGCAGTTCTCCCGTCCCAGCCCTCGCTTCCCTCCTTAGGAATTCGCAATGGAATCCAGAGCTTCGCCCTCCTTCCCTTCTCCTTCCCCGCCACCCCACGCCCCACCCTGGATTCCGAGTCGGCGGCGGTTTTGTAACCAAACGCCTTGAAGTCTTTCCCAATCCAAATCCCAATCGCCGATTTGTTTTCACCCGGGACCCGAGTTGCAGAGATTCTCGCTGCGCTGCGATAGGGAGGCAAAGGGAAGGGAGGGGGGTTTCGGTGGGGGTTTGAGCCCCAGGGCTTGGCTTCGGGGCTCGGCTTGGGAGGCGAGGAAGGCGGCCGAGAGAGCCAGAAAGGCCCGCTTTGAGTCCCTTCCTCGCCGCTGAATAAAATCGCACATTATCTGCTTTGCACTGAGATATATGGCAGTGCGGACTCAGATAACCCAGTTGTGGGATTTTCTGCCTTCTCTGTGTGGAGAATGGCGGGATAGAAATAAATATATAATTATTAACAATAATATATTTATTAATTAAATGTTAATACTTTATTAATAATTTATTAATATTAAATATATTATTTTAATTATTATATATTATTATAATATTAAAATATTAATAAAATTCACGTATTTATTATATTCTAAGACGCACTTCCCCCCCTTGATAAGTATCTCTAAAAGTGGGGTGCTGTTAGGCTGGATTGGAGGGGAGAAAGAGAGCCAGCAAAGGGAGGCAAGGTTGATTGTTCTAGACTCCTAGAGTCAAAAGCACTGATGCTAGATCTACGTTGCTCCATATCCCAGGATCTGACCCAAGATTATTTGCTTTGAATTACATTATATGAGTCCCCGCTGTCAGGACACAAGCATATAATCTGGGATCAAATCCTGGGATATAAAACAGTGTAGAAGGGGCCTCAGAATCTCCGGTGTGTCTCTTGTCTTTTTGCTGCTGGGACTGAAATTAGGGTGCGTCTTCCAACAAGAAAGGAGGTTAATAAAGTTGATAGAAAGGCCCCTTCCACACTGAACTGGATTGTATGGCAAGGTGGACTGGGACCCCTTACACATAGTTGAATAAAAACCCACATTTTCTACTTTGAACTGGAATCTATGGTAGTGTGAACTCAGATATCCCAGTTCAAAGCAGATATTGTGGATTATCTGCCTTGATATTCTGGGATACAGGGCTATGTAAAAGGGCCTACGGGTAACCCAGTTTAAAGTAGGTATTGTGGTTTATCTGCCTTGATATTCAAGGTTATATGGCTTTGTGGAATCATAGAATCATAGAGTTGGAAGGGCCGTAAGAAGTAATATAAAGGACCCAGAAAAGGCAGAGGGGTTTCCTGGGTGGACAATGAAGCTGTTTAAATAAGTGTGGACCCAGGCCGCTTCTACACCGCCATATAATCCAGATTGTCAAAACTGATAACACACATTATCTGCTTTGAACTAGATTATAGAGGCCCCTTCCAGATGTATGCATAAAATCCCACATTGTCTGCTTTGAACTATATATAACCTAGAATATCAAGATAGAAAATCCCACAGCTATCTGAGTTTACACTGCCATATCTTCCAGCTCAATGCAGATAAAGTGGGATTTTCTGCTTTGATGTTATGGGTTATATGGCTGCGTGCAAGGGCCCTAGATTACATGGAAATGTGGAATCGGATAACCCAGTTCAAAGTAGATATTGTGGGTTATCTGCCTTAATATTATTGGTTATATGGCTGTATGCAAGAGCCATATGGCTGGGGGTCCTTCCACACAGCCATATAACCTAGAATATCAAGACAGAAAATCCCACAGCTATCTGAGTTTACACTGCCATATATTCCAGTTCAAAGCAGATAAAGTGATATTATGGGTTATATGGCTGTGTGCAAGGGCCCTAGGTTACATGTTAACGTGGACTCAGATATCCCAGTTCAAAGCAGATAGTGTGGGTTATCTGCCTTGATATTATTTGCTTTATATGGCTGTATGCAAAAGCCATATGGCTGGGGGCCCTTCCACACCCATATAACCCAGATTATCAAGGCAGAAATCTTACAATATCTACTTTGAACTGAATTATCTGAGTCCGCACTCAGATAATTTGGGATTTTCTGCCTTGATATTCTGGGGTATAGGGCGGTGTGGAAGGGCTCGCAGTGTATGTAGAAGGGGCGGCAGAAAGTTGACTGGGTTGGTTGACTGTCTGGGGCTTGTTTTCTGACTCTCGGCCCTTGTCTCTCTCCTCTTTTCCCGGGACCCCTTTGCAGCTGGACGCGAAGAAGAGTCCCTTGGCGCTCCTGGCGCAGACCTGCTCCCAGATCGGGAAGCCGGACCCCTCGCCTTCCTCCAAACTCTCCTCGGTGACTTCCAGCGGCGGCGAGAAAGAGTCGAGCAAGTCGGGCCCTTTGAAGCTCAGCGACATCGGCGCGGAAGACAAGTCCAGCTTCAAGCCTTACTCCAAGCCCGGCGCGGAGAAGAAAGACTCTTCTTCGGGGACCGGAGGCTCGGGAGGAGGCGGCGGCGGCGGCGGAGGAGGAGGCGGCGGCGGCGGCGGCGAGAAGCCGGGCTTCCGGGTGCCGAGCGCCACCTGCCAGCCGTTCACGCCAAGGACAGGCAGCCCGACTTCCAGCGCCTCGGCCTGCTCCCCGGGACTCCTTTCTGGCGACGGGGCTAAAGGCGGCAGCGGCGTCGAGTCGGCGGAGAAGAAGGACAGCAACGCCGAGAAGGGAGGCACGGAACCGGGGCGGATAGAGAGGATTACAGAACTGAGCCAAGGCCACGACACGAAAGCGCTCCTCGGGGGCGCCTCGTCGTCGTCCTCTTCCTCGTCGTCGTCAGTGTCCTCTGTCTCCTCCGCTTCGTCTCCTCCGTGCGGAGGCGGCGGCGTCGTGAGCTCCTCCTCGGTGCTCAGCTCGGGCCTCGTGGCCCCGGTGTCGCCCTACAAACCAGGACAGGCTGTGTTCCCGCTCCCTCCGCCGACGGGCATGAGTTACCCGGGCTATGCAAGCTACGCGCCGCAGTTCCTCCCCCCCGGGGTGGCTTTGGACCCGACCAAGCCCGGCGGTTTGGTGGGGACGCTGAGCTGCAGCGGGAACGGCAAGACGTCCGGCTCGAGCCCTTTAGCGGGCGCGTCTCCACCCTCGGTGATGACGGCCAGCCTTTGCCGCGACCCGTACTGCTTGAGCTACCACTGCGCCAGCCACTTAACCGGCGCCGCCGCCGCTGCTTCCTGCGCGCACGACGCGGCGCTCAAGCAGGGCTACCCGCCTCAGCTGGTGTACCCCACGCACCCGCTGCACGCCGTGCACTCCGGCGGGGCGCCGCCCTCCTTAGCCGGGCACCCTCTCTACCCGTACGGCTTCCTGCTCCCCAACGATACTCAGCCGCACATCTGCAACTGGGTCTCGGCCAACGGGCCCTGCGACAAGCGCTTCGCCTCCTCGGAGGAGCTGCTGGGCCACCTGCGGACGCACACGGCCTTCCCCAGCGCCGACAAGCTGCTCGGGGGCTACCCGGGCTCCAGTTCCTTGGCGGCGGCAGCGGCAGCGGCGGCCATGGCGTGCCACATGCACAGCTTGCCCTCGGCGGCTTCCTCCGGCGGCCCTTCCGCGTTGGCGGCTCTGCGCGGCCCGCACCACGCTTTGGGACTCAGCAGCCGCTACCACCCTTACTCCAAGAGCCCGCTCCCGGCGCCCGGCGCTCCCGTCCCCGTCCCCGCCGCCGCGCCTTCCGCCGGAGCCTACTACTCCCCGTACGCGCTCTACGGGCAGAGACTCACCACCGCCTCCGCCCTGGGATACCAGTGAGTTGATGGGCACCTTCTCGGGCTTTTTAGGGAGGGATATCGAGGGGTCTTGGACCGTTCGCGAAGGAGGAACAGAGAGAGAGAGAGAGAGAGAGGCGCCTCTAACCAACACCCATAACAAACCAAACAGGACACACTCGAGCCGCCCTCTTTGCTTCTCCCCCAACTTCCTCTCTCTCTCTCCATTGACTCCTTTTTGATATATATATAAATATAAAAGAGAGTGTTCATCGTCAGGACTGGATCCATGGGCACTGTATTTATTTATGTTAGCTTCAAGCTGGGACGACGACTCTGATGACAACAACCACCACCACAACAAAAGTGCATTTAACTTTTAACTTCAATAGGCTTAAAGGAAGACCGACGGGAAAAAAAGTAATGATGATGATAATGATGATAATAAAAGTGGAGGAAACACCCCTGTTGTAGAATATAAATAAATCAATCCATAATAATAATAAAAAGGAAACAAAAAAATTGATAGAAGCTGTTGTTGTTACTTTCCAATTGCTATGATTGTATTGTATTGTCTCATTCGGGGGTGGGTGGGAGGAAAAAAACAAAACCTAAATGCATGTTTCTTTTCTTCTTTTTTTAAAGAGTGCAGTTTGGCCACTCAATTTGCAATTACAGTAGAGTCTCACTTATCCAACGTAAACGGGCCCGGAAGAACGTTGGATAAGCGAATACGTTGGATAACAAGGAGAGATTAAGGAAAAGCCTATTAAACATCAAATTAGGTTATGATTTTACAAATTACGCACCAAAACATCATGTTATACAACAAATTTGACAGAAAAAGTAGTTCAATACACAGTAATGCTACATAGTAATTACTGTATTTACGAATTTAGCACCAAAATATCACGATATATTGAAAACATTGACTACAAAAATGCGTTGGATAATCCAGAACGTTGGATAAGTGAGACTCTACTGTATTATTAAATTTTTTGGAACTTTTATGCCACTACAGGCAATAAATTGGTTTTTTTTTTTGGTATGTCTTCGGGAAGAAAACAATACGAATCTGGGCCCGTCCACACAATAATATATCCCAGAATATCAACCCCACATTATCTGAATGTGGACTCAGATAACTCAGTTCAAAGCAGATATTGTGTGATTTTCTGCCTTGATATTCTGGGATATAGGGCTGTGTGGAAGGGCCCTAGGTCTTTTCCACACAGCCCTATATCCCAGAATATCAAAGCAGAAAATCACACAATATCTGCTTTGAACTGAGTTATTTGATTCCACACTGCCATGTATTCCAGTTAAAGCCGAAAATGTGGGATTTTATTCAGCTGTGTGGAAGGGGCCTCTGTCCCCCCTTAAAAAAAGCCCTCCATTTGCCTTATTTTGGTTCTTCTTAAGGAACACTTTTAACTATTTTTAAATTTTTCAGTCCACCCTGTCTGTGGAAGGGGCAGAAACAGGGATGACGTTATGTATTTCACATTGTATTGCTTTCAAAGATTAAAAGTTCGATATATTTGATGTATTCCAAACAGATTTTACTTTTTTTCCCCCTTTTGGAACCCACCTTCTGGGGACTTGTAAGAAAATATAATGTAGACTTAAGGGAATGTCATTAGAGGAGGGCAAGGGGTTCGCTTTGACTAATTCAACACTCAGAGGAATGTGATAAAGTGTTGTAGAAGGCTTTCCTGTTTGGAATCATTGGGTTGCTGCGAGTTTTCCGGGCTGTATGGCGATGTTTCCAGAAGTGTTCTGTCCCTACGTTTCGCCCACATCTATGGCAGGCATTCTCAGAGGTTGGGAGATCTTAACCGATGCCTGCCATAAATGTAGGCGAAATTTCAGGAGGAAGTGTTTCTGGAACATGGCCATACAGCCCAGAAAATTCACAGCAACTCAATGCTTTTTTTCCCCTCCCCTGTTACAACTGGCAAAAGTAAATGATCTCTAGTTCATTATGTTGATGTTATTGAGTTGCTGTGAGTTTTGCAGGCTGTATGGCCATGTTCCAGAAGCATTCTCTGCTGACGTTTCACCCACATCTATGGCAGGCATCCTCAGGTTGTGAGGTATATTGGAAACAAGGCAAGTGTGGTTTATATATCTCTGGAAAGTCCAGGGTGGGAGAAAGAATTCTTCTCTGTTTGAGACAAGTATGGATGCTGAAATTAATCGCCTTAATTAGCATTGAAAAGACTTGCAGCTTCAAAGCTTGGCTGATTCCTACCCTGGGGGATTCCTTTGTTAGGAGGTGATAGCTGGCCCTGATTGTTTCTTGTCTGGAATTCCCCTGTTTCTGAGTGTTCTTTATTTACTGTCTTGATTTAAAAATATTTTTTAATACCGGTAGCCAGATTTTGTTCATTTCCATAGTTTCCTCTTTTCTGTTGAAATTGTCCACATGTGGAAAACTCGAAAATCAGGACAGTAAATAAATAACAACACTCTGAAAACAGGGAAATTCCAGACAGGAACAAATCAGGGCTAGATTACAAAGGATTCCCCCAGGCAGGAAGCAGCCAGGCTTTGAAACTGCAAGGCTATTCAATGCTAATCAAGCTGGCCAATTGCAACATTCACACCTGCCTCAAACAGCAAGAGTTCTTTCTCCCACCCTGGACACTATTCCACAGATATATAAACCCCACTTGCCTCGTTTCCAATAGACCCTACAACCTCTGAGGAGGCCTGCCATAGATGTGGGCGAAACGTTGGGAGGGAATGCTTCTGGAACATGTCCGAAAAACTCCCAGCAACCCAGTGATTACGGCCATGAAAGCCTTCGACAATCTCGTTCGTACTGTTGTTGTTCTTCTTCTTACCACCTCCATTAGAAGGGGCTTTTAAAATTCTGAAACCCGGTTTCAAACGGATCCCCGACGCTTCTTAAAGGAAAGCAACCCTTTGGATTATTATTCCGGGAGTTTTGCACAGCCCGACGAGCAGAAAAACGGCAGGAGACAGAGGAGCAGTTCTCCGACTTCTTCAGAAGTTCCGGCGTCCGAAAGGGAGCGAATTCGATCGCCTTTCAGGTTGGAAACTGGGCTCAGGTTTTTCCCCCACGTCCTTCCAAAGTGTGGTCTCTTTTGGGGTTGTTTTCCTCTTCCTCTTTTCCAGCGAACGCCCCTCAAACCGGCCCAAAGGATCCGGTTTTGTAGTCTGTGTTGGAGGAAGCGAACTCTCCCTTTTATGCAGCCCTGCAGATCGGGAGAGCTTGCCAACCTTTGCCTTTGCTTTTCTCTAGAATGCGGAATTTTACACAGAGTCCCTTGAGGGAAAATGTTTCCAGAGAAAGGGAGCGGCCTTCCCTCCGGATCCCACTTTTTTCTCCGTGGGTTCAAACGCCAAAAACAAGGCTCCCGAATCAGAGCCGCTTGCCTGCCTTTGCCTGGGTCTATCTGCCCAAATAATATAGTTTGGACTAAATGATACAACCAGCTGAGAACCACACAATACAGCTTGAACTGTGTTTTTACATGGGTCTCTACTGACCATATCATTCAGTCCAAACTGCATTATTTGGCAGCCTCACCATTTACTTCTAAGGCTGGCTCTACACTGCCCTATTTCCCAGGATCTGATCCCAGATTATTTTCTTTGAATTGCATCAGGCTGCATCTACACTGCCTTTGTATCCCAGGATCTGGTCCCAGATTAATTACTTTGAACTGGTTTATATTAGGCTGCATCTACACTGATCTATAGCCCAGGATTTGATCCCAGATTATTTGCTTTGAACTGCATCAGGCTGCATCTACACTGCCCTTGTATCCCAGAATCTGGTCCCAGATACTTTGAACTGGTTTATATTAAACTGCATATACACTGACCTATAGCCCAGGATCTGGTCCCAGATTATTTGTTTTGAACTGGATTATATTAGGCTGGATATACACTGCCCTGTATCCCAGGATCTGGTCCCAGATTATTTGCTTTGAACTGGATTATATTAGGCTGGATTTACACTGCCCTGTATCCCAGGATCTGATCCCAGATTATTTGCTTTGAACTGGATTATATTAGGCTGGATCTATACTGCCCTATAGTCCAGGTTCTGGTCTCAAATTATTTGCTTTGAACTGGATTATATTAGGCTGGATCTACACTGCCCTGTAGTGTAGATCCCAGGTTATTTGCTTTGAACTGGATTATATGAATCTCCACTGTCAGATAATCTGGGATCAAAGCAGTGCATATAATCCAGTTCAAAGCAGATAATCTGGAATCAGATCCTGGGATGTAGGGCATTGTAGAGCCTGCCTCAGAGTGTGTGGCTGCATATATGCTGTTTGATTATGTATGGTGTCGCAATGGGTCAGCATCAGAGAGTGGGGTGAGCTCCCGTCTGTCAGCTCCAGCTTCCCATGTGGGGACATGGGAGAAGCCTCCCACAGGATGGTCAAACAACCCTCGGTCCCCTGGGTCAGAAGCGACTTGCAGTTTCTCAAGTCACGAAAAAAATGTATTGAGTTTCATAGAAAGGCAAGCTCAAAATAAAACCGCATTCGCCATTGTGATCACAATTTAATCTAAGTTGGTTTAGGAAATAGGTTACTCCTATTTCTTCGCTTGTAAGACACACCCTTTTTTCAATACCACCAACAAAAGCACTTAAGGTAGGCCTGCGATTCTAAGAGGCACCCCATTTATATATATTAAGGGGAATGCGCCTTAGAATGGAAGCAATGCTGTGTTATCTCCTTCTTTTACAAGTCCTAGGACTCATGGGCGAGGCTAAAGGGGGCTGCCAGTGTTTGGATGACATTGGGGCGAGTGGGAAACACCCCAAAGCCCCCTTGCCCTCCCCCATCCCTTTTAAGGGTCTCTGTGGGTGGGATGGGAAACTAATGAGGCCAAAGGGAACCAAACAAGACCTATTCCTGGCACCCCAAACTATCCTGCTTATATCCCTTCCCTCTCATGGTATCAAGCAAGGGTCGAGTTACTGTGACGTTATGCAGCATGAAACAGATTGCTTTCAGTGAGCAAAAAGAAAGGGAAAAAGAGACCTTCCAGCCGAGTCTGACCCCGGATGGTTTGCTCAAGAAAAGTGCAAGGAGTTGGAAGCTCAAACTAGTTTCTTTGCGGTGTTGGGATGAGAAGGCACTGGGCTAGGCTGGCTCCCCCTCCTTTCTTGCCTTTTAAGTGTTTGCTGTTGTTTGTCTGTCCTTATTTTTCCAGGAGGTATTCTCAAACCAACAAAACTAATAGTAGGAAAAAGAATAATGGATTCTGGACAGGAGGCAAAAAAAATGTGGGCATTGTTTTCCCCACTTTGGAATAACAATTTTTGCATTATTATTATTATTATTATTATTATTATTATTATTATTATTATTATTATTATTTGATACACAACAAGATTAGTATACAGCAAACAAAATCTATGCTGGTTGTTGTATTGGATCACACCTCGGACACTTCCCAAGTGTCTAGGACTATGTGATTTATTTATTTATTTATTTATTATTATTATTATTACTATTTGATACACAACAAGTTTAGTACATAGCAAACAAGATCACTATGCTGGTTGTTGTATTGGATCATACGTGGGACACTTCCCAAGTGTTTAGGACGATGTGATTATTTTTTATTATTATTATTATTATTATTATTATTATTATTATTATTATTATTATTATTACTATTCGATACACAAGTTTAGTACATAGCAAACACGATCACTATACTGGTTGTTGTATTGGATCATACCTGGGACACTTCCCAAGTGTCTAGGACGATATGATTTATTATTATTATTATTGATACAACGACATTGTATGACACAGCAAACAAGATAGATATGCTGGATTTCGTATCACAAAATCACAAGTCGAACACTTCCCAAGTGTTTAGGACTGTGTGATGTATTTTCGGATGATGCGAGCAGATCCCAATAGGGTGGCCTTTTGCAGTTGACAGATCGTAATTTCGTCAATGTTTATTATTATTATTATTATTATTATTATTATTATTATTATTATTATTATCATGCCCTTCAAACCTCTGCATTTATAGCATTGCATTAGTTTTACAACTTCAGTTTCTTTTTTAGGCTGGCTCTGCAGCTTGAAGCGCATATATATTAGTCGTTGCAGAATCAATGCAGATCAAATTGTATCTGAGTTATGAAATATAATATAATACTCTTCTACACTGACCATATAATGCAGTCCAAAGAGCATTTCTCAGCAGTGTAGAACCAACCTAAAAACGGACTGAGAAAAGTGTAAATGTGTTGTCGAAGGCTTTCATGGCCGGAATCACTGGGTTGCTGTCAGTTTCCCGGGCTGTATGGCCATGTTCCAGAAGCATTCTCTCCTGACGTTTCGCCCACATCTATCTGAGGATGCCTGCCATAGATGTGGGCGAAAGGTCAGGAGATAATGCTTCTGCCCGGAAAACTCACAGCAACCCAGCATAGGCAGCAAGAAATTTCCGCGTTTTTCTTTCTGCAGTGCTTACAAATTTGGGAGCAGAAGGGGAATTCAAAGGGAGAAGTTTACTTGTGGCAGAATAGGGTATCCTGATGTGTGATGGAGGGTTTGCTAGACATAATAGTGAGATTTTGGAGCTTTCTCGTTCATTTGACGGCATTGAACAACAAGTTAGAAATAATAATTATTATTATTAATAATAATAATAATAATATTAGTTGCTCTTTTTTAAAAAAGAAAGACATAGAGAAGTCTTGCGACCCTATCACACGGTTTCCTGGCAGGACTTATTTAGAGGATTGTCTTGGCTTTTGAGGCTGAGAGAGTATGGCTTCCCTATGTTTCCATGGCTGATCCTTAGCCCAGCATTCAAAACCTACTATGTCATACCAGGCAAGCTCCCTCCGTGCCTTATTTTGCGGGAGAAAACCGATTCTTGCCATGGTTATGCACCAGAACAAGAGAGAGAAAGAGATAGGGGGGTGTTTTGTTTTTAAAACTCCCTGGAAGGCGGATTCGTACTTTTCTCTTTCCTCCTCCTTTGCTAAGGGGCAAAACTGGGGTTCAAATAGACACCTTGAAATCGGCCCTTTCTCGGCTCCCCCCAAGATCTACTTCAAAAACCTCCTCGTTGCAATGGAGTCTTTTCCCCCATTGTTATTGCTGTGGGGTCAGGATAGGGCACGCTTTTCCTGTGTGTGTGTGTGTAAATGCCACGGACTTGAATCTACCTTTAAACCCGTTTTTCGGGGAAGTCAACCCGAGGAAGCCTCTCTCCCTGTGTCAAGAAAGCAGAGCGGCGAGCGGGAACCGTCGTAGTTGGTTTGAAACCGAGGAAGCCGAGGAGGCTTGCATCCTTTCTCTTTGGTTCCAATCCCCCTTCCCCAAATAGAAGTCCCATCAATGGGTTGCTGATCCGAATTAGACGCTCATTGGGTTCCTCTAACTACCTTTCTACTGCTTTCCTCTTCCATCCCGTTTATTCTCCCTAGGAAATCGGATGTACACAAGACAGAACCCTTTAAGAGTTATTTAAAACGCTCATCATAGGGATCTTTCAATTTTAAACCTCCAAAACTATATATAACTTCTCCAATTCTAAAATCCGCCTGGCAGTAAGGATTCAACCAAATGTTTTGTATTTACAACATAAGGCCATTTGTTATAAAACTACATACAGGGCAAGACATATTTGGATGTCTCAAATGTTAGCCCAGTTTCTGGGTCTATTTGACCTTCTGGTTCCAAAAATTGCACCATCAATTCTAGTTTTTGAGATACAGAACATATGACATCTAAAAGTCATAGAAAACCGGGATAACTATATCTAAGAAACTTGAGCTGAGACATGCAATTGTCTGAACCAACGCCACCAAATAACCCCAACAACGGGCCTAAAAACCTCTATGTATATATGGCGGAATGTGTTTATTGTATTACACACAAACAATACAATAAGCACATTCCACCAAATGTCTATATATCTATACACACATATGGTGGAATGTGTTTATTGTATTACCACTATAGATGTGTGTATGTATATATGTACCTATACATACATATAGTGGACAGTGTTTATTGTATTACCACTACACACAAAAGGCGGAATGTGTTTATTATATTACCACAATATGTGTGTGTGTGCATGGTGGTAATACAATAAACACATTCCACCATGTGTGTGGATAGATACACACATATTGTAGTAGTGTGTGTATATATGTATCTCTATACATACATATAGTGGAATGTGTTTATTGTATTACCACTACACACACACACAAGGCGGAATGTGTTTATTGTATTACCTACACACACACACACACACACACACACATATGGTGGAATGTATTTATTGTATTACCACTATAGACACACACAGAGTGGAATGTGTTTATTGTATTACCTATATATATATACACACACACAGTCACACACACACACACACATATGTTGGAATGTGTTTATTGTATTACCTATATAATACAGTATATATATATATACACACACACACACACACACACACACACACATACACACATACTTATGGTGGAATGTGTTTATTGTATTACCTATACACACACACACATACACACACACATACATATGGTGGAATGTGTTTATTGTATTAACTATATATACACACACACACACACACACACACACACGCACACGGTGGAATGTGTTTATTGTATTACCTATATATACATACACACATACATATACACACATACATATGGTGGAATGTGTTTATTGTATTACACACACACATATACACACATACCTATGGTGGAATGTGTTTACTGTATTACCTATATATACATACACACACACACACATGCATATGGTAGAATGTGTTTACTGTATTACCACTACACACACACAGGGTGGAATGTGTTTATTGTATATTTTATACACACACACACACACATATATAGTGGTAATGCAATAAACACATTCCACCAAATATCTACCTATACATACATGTGTCTATTGTATTGTGTGTGATACAATAAACACATTTCACCATATGTATAGATAGATAGATATTTGGTGGAATGTGTTTATTGTATTGTGTGTGTGTGTGTTACAATAGACACATCTATCTATCTATCTATCTATCTATCTATCTATCTATCTATCTATCTATCTATCTATCTATCTATCTATAGAAGGATGTGTTACCACCAGTGAAACATTCTTCCTTAGGTAGGATGTGAAAGGGCAAAAAAAGTGGCGGATGGAGGATAGAAAGAAAAGCTGGCCAAATGTGTCTTTCACTCTCTGGTTGAGAGTAAGAAGTTCCTTGGGGCAGGGCATCTGTCTTGCCCTATGAAGTGATTATTACCCATTTGTGATCTGTGGTGGTTGCGCAGCCCATTCGAAGAAAATGCGACGGTGAAGAGGACAGGCTTTGTCGGGAGGAGAATCCAAAGCGCTTTGAGGAAACGAGCCAAGGAAGGAGCCCTGCTTGGGCCAGTCTTCTGAGGAATAGAGAAGGCCCTGTTGTCTCAGTCCGTGCTCTGGAAAAAAAGGTGAAGTCCCTGAGACTTGAAAGACCGGCATAAAGTCGGATTGTGGCCGGCCCAAAACGCTTGGAACAAAGCCACGGTCCCTGTTAAGAAAGCCAGGCGCCGGGATAGATTTTGGGGAACTTTCTGTCCCTCCGAAATGTCTAGTTTTGCAGAAAGGCAGACAGTAAGAAGCAGGCACACCATTTGCTGTCTTTTCACTTCCTTTCTAACGAGTCTGTTTCTGAGGAAATGCGTGGGAGTGGCAGCATTCTTACATAGCCTATTCTACAATATATTTAGTTTCTTGGTGTCTGGGGTTTTAGGCCTGTTCCTGAGGTTATTTGGGGCGCTGATTCAGACAATTGCATTGAAGAGACCGTCTGGCAGCTCTAGTTGCTTAGATATGGTTATCAAGGTTTTCTATAGACTGGTAAATGACATGTGTTACATATCTCTAAAACGAGAGCTGATAGGGGACAACTGGTGACATTTTGGGGGAATTAGCAGATCAAATATACCCAGAAACAGGGCGAACAATTGAGGTAGGTGAACTACATCTCCCCTAAATCACTGTCAGTTCCTCCCAAATCCCTCCAGTATTTTCTGTTGGTCATGGGGGTTCTGTGGGGAACGTTTGGTCCAATTCTATCCTTGGTGGAGTTCAAGGATTGTAGGTGAACTATAAATCCCAGAAACTACAACTCCCAAATGTCAAGGTCTATTTCCCACAAACTCCACCAGTGTTCACATTTAGGTATATTGAGTATTCATGCCAAGTTTGGTCCAGATCCATCATTGTTTGAGTCCGCAGTGCTCTCTGGATGTAGGTGAACTACAACTCCAAAAATCAAGATCAATGCCCATCAAATCCTTTCCAGTATTTTCTGTTGGTCTTGGGAGTTCTGTGTGCCAAGTTTGGTTCAATTCCATCATTGATTGAGTTCAGAATGTTCTTTGATTATATGTGAACTACAAATCCCAGCAACTACAACTCCCAAATGTCAAGGTCTATTTTCCACAAACTCCACCAGTGTTCACATTTAGGTATATTGAGTATTGTGCCAAGATTGGTCCAGAGTCGTCATTGTTTGAGTTGGCAGTGCTCTCTGGATGTAGGTGAACTACAACTCCAATACTCAAGATCAATGCCCATCAAACGCTTTCCAGTATTTTCTGTTGCTCATGGGAGTTCTGTATGCCAAGTTTGGTTGAATTCCATCTTTGGTGGAGTTCAGAATGCTTTTTGATTGTAGGAGAACTATAAATCCCAGCAACTACAACTCCCAAATGTCAAGGCCTATTCTCCCCAGACTCCACCAGTGTTCACATTTGGACATATTGAGTATTCCTGCCAAGTGTGGTCCAGAACCATCATTACTTGAGTCTACAGTGCTGTCTGGATGTAAGTGAACTACAACTCGAAAAATCAAGTCAATGCCCATCAAACCCTTCCAGTATTTTCTGCTGCTCATGAGAATTCTGTGTGCCAAGTTTGGTTCAATTTCATCCTTGGTGGAGTTCTGAATGCTCTTTGATTGTAGGCGAACTACAAATCCTAGCAACTCCAAGCTCCCAAATGACAAAATCATTCCCCCCAACCCTAACAGTATTCTAATTTGGGAGTATCTGGGTATTTGTACCAAATTTTGTCCAGTGAATGCAAACACATCCTGCATATTAGATATTTACATTACAATTCATAACAGTAGCAAAATTAGAGTTGTGAAGTAGCAAGGAAAATAATTTTAGGGTTGGGGGTCATCACAACAAGAGGAACTGTATTAAGGGGTTGAGAGCCACTGCTCTAAGATGTGGGTTGGCCAGTGTTGCAGAGGCACCAGGCTGGTGTTTACAGTAGAGTCTCACTTATCCAACATAAACGGGTCGCAGAACGTTGGATAAGCAAATATGTTGGATAATAAGGAGGGATTAAGGAAAAGCCTATTAAACATAAAATTAGGTTATGATTTTACAAATTAAGCACCAAAACATCATGCTATACAACAAATTGGGGCTGGGCTGTGGTGCAGGCTGTTGAGCAGCTGCAATAAATCACTCTGACCATGAGGTCATGAGTTCGAGGCCAGCCCGTGGCGGGGTGAGCACCCGTCAATTAAAAATAAAAAATAGCCCCTGCTCGTTGCTGACCTAGCAACCCGAAAGATAGTTGCATCTATCAAGTAGGAGATAAGGTACCACTTATAAAGTGGGGAAGCAAGTTTAACTAATTTACGACCTGGAATGAGGAAGTGCCATCAGAGTGGATGATGAAGCAGCTGCTCCCCCCTGTGGCCAGAATCGAACATCCCCTCAGGAGAAGGTTAAATTGCCTCTGCATCTGTCTGTCTCGGTCTCTGTTTGAGGTGTTTATGGGCATTGAATGTTTGCCCTATGTGTGTATAATGTGATCCGCCCTGAGTCCCCTTCAGGGTGAGAAGGGCGGAATATAAATACTGTAAATTAATTAATTAATTAATTAATTTGACAGGAAAAGTAGTTCAATACGAAATAATGCTATGTAGTAATTACTGTATTTACAAATTTTGCACCATAATATCACGATTTATTGAAAACATCGATTACAAAAATGCGTTGGATAATCCAGAATGTTAGATAAGCGAGACTCTACTGTACTTCCAGGTCAAGGGGAGGATTTTATAGCCTTGGTGGGAGGCAGAGCAAAAAAAAAATCATAGCCTTCTTTTGTGTAACTAGGCTAGTATTTCATCTCAGTGCAAATCGGAAACATAAAGTTTCCCCACAGGAAAATGGAAAGAAAAATATATAACCTCCCCAAAAAGGAGAGCACAGAAAGGCAGTCTCAGGGTGGATCTCCGCTGCCCTATATTGGGATGTTTGAAAGAGTTAATGATTCTGTCGGCGTCTATGGCAGTTGACTTCAATGTTGTTCTCTCTTTGTGCCCTCCAATATATCACCCGGTGTTTAAAGAGGAAAGGAAAAAGCAAGGAAAGGCTAGGGAAAATCCTGGCGTGTCTCTCACACCCCTCCTCCTTCCCTCGCCCTTCCTGCCTTCATCTTCAGATGAATTAAAGACAACCAGACAATGCTGTCATCTCCCTTCAACGTCACGTCGAGGAAAAAGAATAATGATAACAGAGCAGCGAAAAGACGCCCACTGAAACCGGGAAGAGCTCGAGCCGCAGAGAAGAAGAGCAAAAGGAGGAGGAAGAAGGGAAAGAAATGGCCTTGGCAAGAAGCAGATGCCCAGGGAGGCATGACTCCCAGTTAAGGAGGCCCACAAGGCCCACAAAGGAGGGCTCATTGGCTCGCATAGGATCTCATCTGTGCTCCACTCTTTTTAATGTCTTCAATCAGCCAAAGTTTGAATTATTATTATTATTATTATTATTATTATTATTATTATTATTATTATTATTATTATAAAAGTATGACACAGCAAACAAGATAGATATGCTGGATTTTGTTTCACAAAATCACAAGTTGAACACTTCCCATTATTATTATTATTATTATTATTATTATTATTTTATTGTATGACACAGCAAACAAGATAGATATGCTGGATTTCGTTTCACAAAATCACAAGTCGAACACTTCCCATTATTATTATTATTATTATTATTATTATTATTATTATTATTATTATTATTATTATTATTTTATTGTATGACACAGCAAAGAAGATAGATATGCTGGATTTCCTTTCACAAAATCACAAGTTGAACACTTCCCATTATTATTATTATTATTATTATTATTATTATTATTATTATTATTATTGTATGACACAGCAAACAAGATAGATATGCTGGATTTCCTTTCACAAAATCACAAGTTGAACACTTCCCATTATTATTATTATTATTATTATTATTATTATTATATTGTATGACACAGCAAACAAGATAGATATGCTGGATTTCGTTTCACAAAATCACAAGTCGAACACTTCCCATTATTATTATTATTATTATTATTATTATTATTATTATTATTATTATTATTATAATATTGTATGACACAGCAAACAAGATAGATATGCTGGATTTCGTATCACAAAATCACAAGTCGAACACTTCCCATTATTATTATTATTATTATTATTATTATTATTATTATTATTATTATATTGTATGACACAGCAAACAAGATAGATATGCTGGATTTCGTATCACAAAATCACAAGTCGACACACTTCCCAAGTGTCTAGGACTGTGTGATGTATTTTCGGATGATGCGCGCAGATTCCAGTAGGGTGGCCTTTTGCAGTTGGCAGATCGTAATTTTGTCAATGTCTGTTGTTTCCAAATGCCGGCTGAGATCTTTTGGCATGGCACCCAATGTGCCCATCACCACCGGGACCACCTGTACTGGTTTCTGCCAGAGTCTTTGAAGTTCAATCTTGAGGTCCTGATAGTGGCTGAGTTTTTTCCTGTTGTTTTTCCGTCAATGCGGCTGTCCTCTGGGATGGCAACATCAATGATCCAAACCTTTTTCCCCCCTACAACTGTGATGTTTGGACCAGACAATGAGAGCCAGTCCAACAATGAGGCGAATTAAGCAGTCGCTTCGGGCGCAAAACATACGGGGGCGCAGTTGAGACTGCTTTTTCTGTTGATTTGTTGTAAAACATGATGTTTTGGTGCTTAATTTGTAAAATCTTAATGTAATTTGATGTTTAATAGGCTTTTCCTTAATCCACCCTTATTATCCAACATTTTTGCTTATCCAACACTTTTATTTTTCAGTGATTGGTTTGGAGGGGGGTGCCAAAATTCTGTTTGCCTACACTTGAAAAATACCTAGGGCCAGCTCTGTGTTTGGTGTGTTGTGTTCCAGAACTTTGTCAGTCTCGATTTGGAAGTCCCACAGTATCTTTGCGTGCTCATTTTCCAATACTTTTGCAGGTTTGTGATCCCACCAGTTCTTTGCTGCTGGCAGGTGGTACTTCAGGCATAAGTTCCAATGAATCATTTGGGCCACATAGTTGTGCCTCTGTTTGTAGTCTATCTGTGCGATTTTCTTACAGCAGCTGAGGATATGATCAATGGTTTCGTTGGTTTCCTTGCACAGTCTGCATTTTGGGTCATCAGCTGATTTTTAAATTATTATTATTATTAGTATTATTATTATTATTATTATTAGCGTTATTACCAGATACATCACATAGTCCTAGACCAGTGATTCTTAACCTTCCTAATGCCACAAACCCTTAATATAGTTCCTCATGTTGTGGTGACTCCCAAACATTATTTTCATTGCTTCTTCATAACTGTCATTTTGCTACTGTTATGAATCGTAATGTAAATATCTGATACGCAGGATGTATTTCCATTCACTGGACCAAATTTGGCACAAATACCCCATACGCTTAAATTTGAACACTGATGGAGTTTGTGGAAAATAGACCTTAACATTTGGGAGTTGTAGTTGCTGGGATTTGTAGTTCACTTACAAAGAACATTCTGAACTCTACCAAGGAAGGAATTGAACCAAATTTGGCACACAGAACTCCCACGAGCAATAGAAAATACTGGAAAGGGTTTGGTGGGCATTGACCTTGTGTTTTGGAGTTGTAGTTCACCTACATCCAGACAGCACTGTGGACTCAAACAATGACGGATCTGGACCGAACCTGGCACGAATACTCAATATGCCCGAATGTGAACACTAGTGGAGTTTGTGGAAAACAGAACTTGACATTTGAGAGCTGTAGTTGCTGGGATTTATAGTTCACCTACAATCAAAGAGCATTCTGAACTCCACCAACGATAGAATTGAACCAGACTTGGCACACAGAACTCCCGTGACCAAGAGAAAATACTGGAAGGGTTTGGTGGGCATTGACCTTGAGTTTTGGAGTTGTAGTTCACCCACATCCAGAGAGTACTGCAGACTCAAACAATGAATGCTCTGGACCAAACTTGGCATGAATACTCAATATGCCTACTGGTGGAGTTTGGAGAAAATAGACCTTGACATTTGGGAGTTGTAGTTGCTGGGATTTATAGTTCAACTGCAATCAAAGAGCCCCTTGAACCCCAACAATGATATAACTGGGCCAAACTTTCTTTCTTTCTTTCTTTCTTTCTTTCTTTCTTTCTTTCTTTCTTTCTTTCTTTCTTTCTTTCTTTCTTTCTTTCTTTTCTCCCTTATCACCTTTGGAGTCTCACTCCAAGGGAAAAGAAGACATAAAGTTGTATTTTTGGATCCAGTTTGGGGCAACACATCAAGGCAAACAGCATTTTAACAGAGAATACCCCAAACAGGTTTCCTTTCTCTCAAATATTAAGATCCGCTTGAAGTGCTATAAAGGAGTGACAAAAGTTTGGTGAATGCTGTTGTGCTTCAGATCTTTGAAATTAAAGCAATAAAGGAAAGCATGGAGAGATTAAACCTGGAGCAATAAATTCTTCTACGGAGCCCACCCAGGTTGAGCGGCTGATTTCCTGCACATTTCACTTCCCAAAAATGTGAAAACGTCTGTCAATGGGAGGAAAAAAAAAAACCATGAATGAATTCTTATACACACTGCACACTTCTTATTTGTAGTGCAAAAAATTCTGTGAAAGAACATTACAATGCGGAACAGTTTTAACCAACATAAATGTACCAGTATTTTAATGGGAATTGTAGGCCTGCTTTTGGCTGATGAGAGAGTCAAGTTAGTTAGGATCGTTATTGTTATGTGTCCAAGTCATTTCAGACTTAAGGTAACCCTCAGTCTAAAGTTTAGGGTACTCTCTGGTTGTGGGTGAACTACAACTCCCAGAATCCAAGGTCAATCACCCCCCAACCTGACCTATATTGAAAATTGGCAATGTTGGGCTTATGTGCCAAATTTGGTCCAGATCTATCATCCGGCTGGGTTCAAAGTGTCCTCTGGATGCTGGTGAATTACAACTTCCCAAAATCAAGGTCAATACCCCTCCCCAAACCCTTCCATTATTTTCTTTTGGTCTGGGGTTCTGTGTGCCAAACGTTATCCAGATCTATCATTGGTGAGGGTCACAGTATTCTCTGGAAGTAGGAGCCAATAGGAAATCTGCCACAAACACCCACATACACACACACATACACATACACACACACACACACACATGCATACACACACACAGTAGAGTCTCACTTATCCAACATAAACGAGCCGGCAGAACGTTGGATAAGTGAAAATGTTGAATAATAAGGAGAGATTAAGGAAACGCTTATTAAACATCAAATTATGTTATGATTTTACAAATTAAGCACCAAAACATCATGTTATACAACAAATTTGACAGAAAAAGTAATTCAATATGCAGTAATGCTACATAGTTATTACTGTATTTACGAATTTAATACCAAAATATCATGATGTATTGAAAACATTTGACTACAAAAATGCGTTGGATAATCCAGAACGTTGGATAAGCGAATGTTGGATAACTGAGACTCTACTGTGTATATATCTATATCTATATCTATATCTATATCTATATCTATATCTATATCTATATCTATATCTATATCTATATCTATATCTATATCTCTCTTATTGTGGACTCTCAGAGTGGTGTACAATGCACACCATTTCAAACGCGGCCAAATTAAAACCATAAGCAGATTAAACAAGACAGTAGGTAAAATAACTTTGGATGCTAACGCAGTTTAAAATCATGCACATGTACATTTTAAAGTAAATTAAGCCCCAAAGGGTTTAATAAGAAATGATATTTTGACTTGATGCAGGTAAGAAGCCAATATAGATGCTAGTAAGAATCCCAAGAGGAATCATTCCACAGTCAGGATGCTACAACTTTTCAGGCCTCTCCATGCCCTTCCACTTCATGTTGCCCTTGCTGATGCCATATGGAGTTGAGGAGGTCCCTGAAGATCTCAGTTCTTAGCATATGTAGCGAGAGGCTTATTGAAGTCTCAAGCCAGTTTGGGTGTCAAATAACTTTCTCTTTCAGGATGTCACATTTTACCAAGGTGTTGAAGCAACAACGAACTCCTCTGCCCCTATCTTTCGCAGCCAGGTGTTAAGTATTTGTTTTGTATTTGTGTTTCAACTAATTTGTCTATTTATTCATACCAAGTAGCAATGTGCTAAGAAAACCTCATTTCCTTGAAAACGTCCCGGCATCCTCTGGGCAACGTCCTTGCATACGGCCAATTCTCTCACTCCAGAAGCAACTCTGGTTGCTCCTGACACGAAAAACAAAAAACAAAACAAAAACAAAACCTAATTTCCTTGCAACAGAAGAGCTATGAAGAGGGAAGTTTGGATCTTACAAAATCATATTTAAAACAGCAAAACAGATTAATTGGAATAATCATGACCCATTAGGTCTTTCTGCTCTGTGAGCACCCCCTCTTTAGACAATACTGCTCTTCTGTATGTGCTTGGTGTCATCTGCACATGGTCCCCCAGGAGTGCATGGTCACTTTTGGACTCACAGACACTGCCCATCAGGTAATTCAGAGTTTGAACTGTGGAAATGGGCACTGTGTTCTCATGAAATGTAGGTGTCTTCAGGCCTCAGTTTCCCCTTGAATAAAAGATGTGCAAGCAACACTGGTCACTCTGAATGACAGGTGGTGAGATGCCTCCAGTGTAAACAGAATGAATGTCTTCCAAAATTAGCCATCTCATTAGCAGGGGATAAAAGAGTTTGGTGTTATCCATTTGTGCACAGGAATAGTAACATTCTCATAAAGCAGTGGTTCTCAAGATGTTTTGGCCTTCAACTCCCAGAAATCCTAACAGCTGGTAAACTGGCTGGGATTTCTGGAAGTTGTAGGCCAAAAACACCTGGGGAGCCACAGGTTGAGAACCACTGTCATAAAATATCAGACCCTTTCCTTTAGCAAATCCCTTTATTCCCTCCCTCCAGCCTTACATGGCAATGATGGCACTCTTATAACTCTTCATGATGGCTCCTTGTATCCTGCAGCCATTTCTCCCTGCAGAATTGTATATGCCTGGCATTGTGGGTAGCAGCATTGTGAGGACCTTAGGAGCTGAAGATGACGGGGATATTTGGAGAAACATTGGGTTCACCATAATAAAGACTAGCAGCCTGACATCCTACCTTTCCCTGTCCAATACAGTTGTAACTTCTGCCCAGGAATGTCCAGCTTTCTGATTAAATACTGTCAAATTAGGTAAGGGACACTTTTGGACCTCATAGTGCCAGTGTTTACACTTCCAAGAATGTGATACTTTCTCCAAATGGTGAATTAGGCATAGTCTTCTTTTCTGAATTTTTCATTTTTTTTGAGTAAATTGAGATGTGATTTGCATTGGATCTCACATTGGAAAGGGGAACATGGGGAAGAAATACAGTAAACACATTTTCCATCTTTGCTTTTGTCACCTTCACAGAGGCATATAGGCACTGACACATGTCGATGATGTCATCCATTCTGGCTTGAAGATTTCTGAATATTTTCGAGGTGCCCAGAGTTAAGCAGATCCCACAACAGACTCCAGTCAGTGCTTTACAAAATACAACTAAATAATAATCTGAAATGTTTCTAGGCTTGTAGTTAGAAACTCGGAACTGGGATGGCCAAAATAATAAAATAAAACATATGAGAGTTTTGATTATGATGATGATGATCATAATAATAACATGATATATTATCATGAGACTTGCTAATGCAATAATAAGTTGGTTCCATGTCCTCTCCAAGACACAAGGATGGCAAGGATAGCTTTGAGAAACCAGATGGGGAACTTGGAGTGGGTAGGCTTTCATGGAAATATCCCATGGCTATGAATCTGAATGTACATGTTTTCAGAATATTTTCCAAACATAAATGGCCTTGCCTCTTTGTCTTTGATCAGATCTATTTCTCTTGAGTATGTTTGGGTTTGTATAGCTACAAGCACTACATGAACCTGAAAACTTGGCCATCCACAGTCATAACTTTTGGTAATGGGTGAATGCATAAAAGTTACTGTTCTAAATGAAGCAAAAAGAACACTTTAAGCTAGTTTGTGTCCAACATTTTAAAAAAAGGCTGGATGCAAATAAACACATGTAACACAGTACATCACAGTTTCTACCTTGTAGCTTCTATACTGAAGTTGCCTTTGCTCTCTCTCTCTCTGTGTATAACTAAGGTAGAAACCATTTGCCATATTTCAAAACTGGAATTGCTGTTCTCCAATCTTGTCTACAGAATGTGAACTCTTAGATCTTGACTTCTTTCAAAATCTTGCTAGCAACATTCCAAGACAGGAAACCACACAATTCGCTTGTGTGCAACTCTTATATTTCATTCTTACAATAGCTGCCTTTCAGTGGTGAGAGAAGTGATTCATATATATTTTTGTGTGTGAGTAAATATCCAAGCACTTGGAGCACCACTGAGTGATTTATCATCAATAAACGTTGTTATTTAGAAAATCACTATGAAGATTTGAGAGGGGGTTTGTGGCATGGGACCCTTGAGCTCCAAATTATGCAAACAAAACAAAGAAGAAAATAGTCGTGGGCATGCAGATTCTCTGAGATTCATAGATAAAACTTCATACACACACACATTTCCTCTATCAAATATCAATGTACTTGAATAAAACATACTTAAAAGCTTCCTCTTGGGTTTTGATCACAATTTGATTCTGATTTCCATGATACAGTTAACCCAGCCTCACTGCCTCACACATCTATGCAAATAAACAAGATGGAGACATGCAGCTAAGGGGTCAAACCAGACAATAAGCAGGAGCTGTGTGCACAGAGTTCCAGCATTTGTGGTTATTGTCATTTAAAGGATTGCAGCTTTTAATTTTGCGGACAGATTTTTTGTTGGCGTGTGCTATATTTTTTATCTTTGCTATGTTTCAAACATGTTTCTATTTTCAGCCGTGGATTGTTGGTTTAAAGCAGTGGATCCCAAACGTATTTGGCCTACTGCCCCCTTTCCAGAAAAAATATTATGCAGCACCCCCTGGGAAGGGGGGCGTGGCTTAGAGGGGTGGGCGTGGCTCCTGCTCAAGAGGGCGAGGCTGAGCCTCTCCCCTAGTCCAAGATGCAGGGTTGGGAGAGGGAGGTGGGCGGGGCTACAAATGGGTGGCCAGGACAGGGATGGGCTGGATTACGAGCTCTGAGGCAGGGCTGAGCTTCTATCCCTGTCCTGCTGCACCTGCCAGGACACAGGGAGTGGGGCTAGAGGAGGGGGCGGGGCCTCTTCCCAAGTGCCTGATGGGGCTGAACCTCTATACCCCACTCCCGTGTTCCAGCAAGCGCCTCAGGGGTGGTATACGGAGGCTCTTGGGAAGAGGCCCCGCCCTTGCCCCTAGCCCCACCCTTTAGTCCTGAAAGGTATAGAGGCTCAGTCCTGCCTCGGGCTCTTGGAAGGAGGCCCCACCCCCTTCCCTAGCTCTGCCCTCTGTGTCCCAACAAGCACCTCAGGAGAGGTATAGATTCTCAGCCCTGTCTCAAGCTCTTGGGAAGAAGCCACACCCACTCCTCTAGCTCTGCCCCCTGTGTCCGAATATAAATACTGTAAATAAATAAATAAATAAATAAATAGGTCCTCTGGGGGTGATTACTCCAACCAGCCTGACTGGCAACCTTCTCCAAAGGACTTTTCCATTGCCTGCTACAATATTGTGGAATGACCTGCTAAAAGAGATTTGACCTATCACTTCTGTCAGACTGACCCAGTCAGTTTTGAATATGACTTTTAAATCACATTCTATGTCAATGGTGTTTTAATGCATGTCTTTGGTATTTTAATATGTATATGTTTTAATATATTTTCTTATGATTGCATTTTAACTATATTTTAATATGTGATTTTATAGATATATTTAACTATGTTGCGCTCTGCCTGGAGCCAAAAGGAGAGGCAGGTAATAAATAAAAACTACGATTACTACTACTGTCACTACTACTATTATTCCTGAGAATAAACTTTTAGATTCTGGTAATTTTTAAAGTATTTCCTTTTTAATACTTGTAATGCATGTGTATGCGTCTTCTTTGGGTGAAGTGGCTCAAAATCCTTTCACTGCAGCATCCAAAACCTTCAGTGGGAGTCACTGTTTATTTATTTATTTATTTACAGTATTTATATTCCACCCGTCTCACCCCGAAGGGGACTCAGGGCAGATCACATTATATACATATAGGGCAAACATTCAATGCCCATAAACACATCGAACAGAGACAGAGACAGACAGACGCAGAGGCAATTTAACCTTCTCCTGAGGTGATGTTCGATTCTGGCCACAAGGGGGAGCAGCTGCTTCATCATCCTCTCTGATGGCACTTCCTCATTCCAATGTCGTAAATTAGTTAAACTTGCCTCCCCACTTTTATAAGTGGTACTTTATTTCCTACTTGATAGATGCAACTATCTTTCGGGTTGCTAGGTCAGCAACGAGCAGGGGCTATTTTTTATTTTTAATTGACGGGTGCTCATCCCGCCACGGGCTGGCCTCGAACTCATGACCTCATGGTCAGAGTGATTTATTGCAGCAGGCTGCTCTACAGCCTGCGCCACAGCCCGGCCCCTACACTGAGATAGTCCATCCATTATAGTGGTTCAATTCCTGATGAAGAGCAGAGGGGATCTGAGAAACTTTGGTCTATGTCCCTATAGCAAGATGCACAGAAATGACCACCCACTGCGATATCCAGAGGATCCTGGCAGATCTTGTGTGACAATGCCCTGAATCTACTCCTGGCTCTACATACACCACCAGATGCTTTTCTGATTCCCCACAAGCAACATAACGGCAGGTTTTATTTATTTATCATGTCAGAAGCGAATTGAGGATACAGTTATAATGTATTTCAAAACACAAACAAAGTTTAAAACTTGGCATTATACTAGATTTCCTTTGACCAGAAGCTGGCCACTTGGAGGTCCTCCGTTGTGCATGTGGCAGGGCTCAGGTCGCATAGTAGTAAGTGGTCTGTGGTTTGCTCTTCTCCACACTCGCATGTTGTGGACTCCAGTTTGTGGCCTCATTTCCTAAGATTGGCTCTGCATCTTGTGGTACCAGAGTGGTCTGTTCAGTGCCTTCCAAGTTGCCCAGTCTTCTGTGTGCCCATTGCGGTGAGAGGAGACTGGATTCTTATGCTATACTTGTTCATGTAGCATCTCAGCCAGGAGATTGGTTTAAGCTACTAGAGACAGTTTTAATGTGAAATTGTCGTGTTTAGAATTTACAGAAAATAGGCAGGGAATTGACTTTATTAGATGAAAAATGGAGTACTAGTAATCAGGGGAAACAAAATGGCGTCATAAATACATTAATTAATTGGGGGCGGGGGGAGAAGCAGAAACAATGTATACATGCAAAAGTAAAATGCAGAGACTATATTGATAGTATCGTCCCCAAACCCACTGTTATTAGGGCAACTCTAAATTACCATAGTTTACATGCAAGGATGATAAAGGTCAAAAGAAACCACTATACAACTCTACCAGCAAAAGGAAACACAATTTTATGCTATAATATTTTATAGAAAGACACACTAGAAAATAAAACTAGTAGATGTTGTAATTAGTATTCAGCTCTATTTTTGCATTGTATTTAACTGCCAACAGTTCATATATTCTTTGTATCTTCATCCAAATCATTTAATTGTTTTAGCCAAGCTTCCAGCTTCATTAGCATTTCTCTTACCAGCCCCCTCCTCCCAAGAAATGCCAGCCTGGTTTGTAAAATAGAGTCACAAGTTACTATTTTTCTTGATCAAACATGTTCCTATGGTTTCCCCTCGAATCTTGGTTGATTTTTGTTCCCAACAACCCTGTCTTGAACTTTGAAAAATGAACAAAGCTACAGCTATCACACAACAAGCTGTATATCAGGGGTCTTCATCTCTCTATATTAATTTAAGTTTCTGTTTGTTGGTCACCACTTCACATGAAAACACTTGGATGGTTTCTCAACAAATTTGGAAGGTATGTTTGGGATGGCATGACTTAGGATATTGGCTGTGTTCTGTACATAGCATACATTTTTGGGGAAAAGCATAGGTGGTGATGCTGTGTTCAGCCCTGTAATGGAGGAAAATCTGTGCTACCCTAGGTAAGTTGAATTAGGGAAGACAGAGGAATGAAGCTGGCAGGACATTTTGTTTCTTTATAGATGACCATTCTATCATTCTGCTAGGATAGTGCAGGCAGTGCAGATGGAAGATGTCATCATGCTATTCACCTACTCCATGTGCACATATTCAGTAAAATGTCTGAAAGACTCTTAATTGCTGCAAGGGTAAATGGTTCCTGCCAATCCAAATTTTCCCTATCCATCTCCCTAGTAAAATCAGCAAAACATTATCCATAACTTGATAATATCATGTTAGTTATAGTCTTATCTGTCTCCAATTCATTGGTGGGTATTTACAAAAGATGTGAAAGTGTAATGCAATGCTTTTATGGCATGAATTTCTTTTACTAGACATCACTGGAGAGACAAGCGTTGATAAGAAGTGACATGCTCCACACAGCATCTAGTTCGGAGATTGATTTTATCATCAAAAGACCAGATATAATGCCCAAAGAAACCTAGAAAGACAAGGGAACACAAAAGGGCAGGCATTTTATCCCGATTCTTGGCAAATGTGCAGTATACAGTAGCAAATCCAAAAAGATGTTGGTAAACAGGGCCCAACATAGATATCAATTCAGATGTCAACAATTGCTTTGTAAAAAGACAATGATATCACACAGCATTCTACAGAACAATGTACTCTGTGTGAGGAGGGGAGTCCTGTTTTTTCAAAGCATCCCAGAATATCAATTTCAGTTGTGAGGGTCTGTTTGTTTAATCCCTTTTAATAGGGAACAAGAGCAATGTTCTGTCATACTGAAATGTTCATTCTCCATTTTGTTAAAGTCCATCTTGTCATATCCCACAAAACAGTTTGATAATTACTGGCTTAATAAATCATTGTTGTCAAGCCATGGCACTCCCCTCCCCAAATTGACCTGGACCTTCAGAGAGACTTCAAGCAAGAAATATGATTTTTTCTTTATTTTTTTAAACCTTTTTTGATCTTTCAATGTTTTGCAATATTGAAACCACTGGAGGCTCTGGAAGGACCCAGCAGCAACTGTACCCAGAACTATATCGTGTCGAAACCCTTTAAAAATATATATAAAATGGTATTTTTGTGTAACTGTATCCCAAAATGTATAAACTTGTATCAAATGTAACATGAAGGCATCCGTTCCTCCAGTGCCCCGTATTTAGGAACAGAGATAGCTAAACAATTGATAAAGTCCCTCCAACAGTCTTCCAGGTCAGTTAAAATCAGTTCCTTTACATACAGATGTGTGGCAGATAATCCCTTTATCACCAGGGCTATGTCCAAATCGTTTACCTGTTTAGAAATTGGGGGCTCATACTTTCACAGAAGGAAAGGCTAAAGCAAATATGAATACATTAGCCTTCTGAAAAGGTAGCCAAGTCTCTAGTCACTCAGGTTTATCACCTTTTGTTCTCTGTGCCTTTGTCTTCACAGGATTTGGCGTTTAAATCAACCAAGAACCATCTGCATACCCATGTCATCATTTCCTTCAGTTTTACGCCCTCCACAGGGCCTTTAAACCTGCCAACAATCAGTTATTCTCCTTCCCACCATGGGGATCCCCTCCTCCTGTCTATGACATCATGAAAACCTTTGGCCAATCTCTGCATGGATCCTAGCTAGCTCATTTCTCAGCCAATCAGGAGCAGGCACGGGAAGTCTAAACAGCTGTCTGAAGTGTATAAACTGTCTTGTATTTTTCTATGGTGTTATACTTGTACATTTTGGGCATCAACTGGTACTTGCATCCCTTTTGACCACACTGTAATAAACCTCTGTAATTTGTTCTCGAACTGGAGCATTTGTTCTCTGTCCTGGCTGATCTGGTTTAGCAAAAGCTCACTGGACACAGACCTTCTTAACCACAGTCATTGCTGAAATCACTTCATCATGACAGAACTGAGAATCCTCTAGTGAGCTGATCCAAAACAGAAAATCCTAGTGAGCTCTGAGGGAAGGAGCACCTTATTTCAATGCTGGGCTCACCATAACCTTTCAAGGAACAGGTAGCTGTTATATTCTTGTTGACATAGACCTCCCTGTTTTCTTTAATCATTAAATGGATAGACTGCTACTTCCTATCATCCTTTTTCTGCCATCCTCTCTGGCAGAGTACCATAGAGAGTTGCAAGTAGTTGCCATCAACTTTGGAAACTGGTAGCTTATGACATATTTTGGTGGCATCATTGTAGCCTCTGGTAAGTTTCAGGGGTGGAAGTCCAAAGTTGCTCACCATTGTGGCCTACTCCTGCCTTAGTGTATAGGGCGTTTCTTTCTTTTCATTAAGAAAGAATAGTAAAGACTGCCATATAATCTACACTGCCATATAATCCAGCATCTGAATGTAGATTAACGGCATTGAACTGGATTATATGTGTCACACCCCGGGCAACAAGAGCACTAAGAACCAACACACGGAGGCCAAAAACTATCTAATATCTTTATTAAGGAAATATGTAAGAATAATAAAAACAAGTAGGAAATATTGTCCAATAAAAGACCTTTCAGGGAAGGTCAGAAATAGTCCAAAATTATATTGTCCAATATTTTATATTAGAGTCCAAAGTAGCACATCCAAACCGAAACACACTCTATTTGCAAGCAATAGAGTGGGGAAGCGTCCAAATTCTCTCCAAAGTTCGAAGTAAGTCCACAGCAAGAACTGGAAATAAGTCTTGATTCTAGGAACAAGATCCAAGGCTGGAAACAAGGCAAGATAGTTCTCGATTACTTGGCTAGACAAGGCAAGGCAAAGGAACTGGGGTTGCGGACTTTGCGAAGTCCACACTTGGCTGGAAACACGAAATCACTCTCGAAGTTGATCTGTTGACTCCGCACGGAATCCTTCATGTCGGGCACTTTTAACTCAGTTTCATTTCTCTGCAAAGCAGGTGTCCCGAGCTTCCTTTCCCAAGGGAAAGGAGAGCGAAACACATCTCCTTCCAGATGCGTTCCTCCCTAGAGTTTCCCAGGGGAACATGGCTAATTAATGTCTTGTTTAGCTGCTAATCTCAAGCTTCTCCGAAACTGCTCTTTCTCACCCCGGCCCGCCGCATAGGACTGTTTCCTGGGAAAAGGAGGGGAGGCAGGGGAAAAGGCCTGTTCAAGGTCTTCCTTAATGGGCTCTCGGGTAGAATCATCAACAACAGGCATCTGGAAAGATTCCGGCTCCTGCTGAACCGGCAAAAATCCCCTGTTTTCATCCTCATCAGCTACAATGGCGCTGGGATCAGAACTCCAAGGCCCATGAGACATCACAATATGACAGTGTACACTCAAAGCATTTAATCTCCATTTAGAAGGTAGTTTATATGATAGTGTAGATCCAGCCTGAATTTAGGAAAAGAGTGATAGAAATGTTACTGTGCAAATCTTAACATGGGGAGCAAATGCTTTATTCATGTTTTTGAAGGGCAGTTTGGGTAAAATACAACTGACATGGAAAGGTGCTAAGTTCTGGTGTACGCATACACACAGAGATTTTTAAAACCCCTCAGTTTTGTCTCCCTTTTATGAAAAATGAGGTGTAAAACAGACATCACTCTTTCCTCTTTTTCTTAAAATGGCAGGCCCTTTTTCTCTTGTGCCTTGGTCCTTTTTGCAGACTATGCTACTCACTTGATGGAATGCTGTTGAGCTAAAGAACTATCCATCTTGTGCTTTCAGGGTTTTTCCTGACTCAAATACTGAATCTGTCAGTGATCTTGAATGCACAGTATTGTTTTCTCTCATTCTTCTTCAAGTGGCAGAAAGTTCACTGTGGCCAATTCAGCGTCCATTTCACCCAAAGGCGAGAAGGCTAGGGAGAACTCTTGCTTAGAAATCTGTGTCATTTGGCTAAGTCTGATCATCTGTGGTGAGAAAGACTCTCTTCTAAACCACCAGTCAAATATATAAATCAGCTTTTGAATCAGATGGGACAAGAGCTGAGTCATTTCATTTTCCTTTGGGTGATCACTGACACAACTAACAGGAGTATGTACATATGAGGGAGCAAGTAAACATTTTAGTATAATTTACTGTAGACGAGGCTTTCCAGAATATCATTGGTTAAACAAATGAAATAAATGTGTACGAAGCAACTCGACTGTCTGAAACTCACATCATATTTCTTTTGGCATCACTGTGGCTGCCTTTGCCTTAGTTTTCATGATGAGCTGGATACACGCAAGGACTTTTGCCCCAGTGATCTGGTGTCTTGGAATGTTTCTAGCCTTGGAAGCAATGGCTCATCCAATAAGATATGTATTGCTTGTATGGTTGAAAACTTGTCAGAAAGCCAAACCATGTGAATTGAAACCTTTATGTTGATTCCTTTATAAAAAATCTTTCTGTAATTGTTTCTGGGTAGCATAGGTATTCTCCCCTTAATCTTAGAAAATATCATTTTTGGAGTATAAATCCCAGAATCAACCAGACAACATTCCAATGGGACATGCTCACTCAGAGATTATAAGTGTTGCCATTCAAATAAATAATTCATCCAAATTTTTATCCATACAACAACCTTGAAAGTCAGACTGAATGGTCGAGATTAGCCCAGAACCATGCAGTGATTGAATTTGACATTAGCCTAACCTGGTATCTTCCCCAACCTCATCGTGTGGTAATACCACAAAGAAGCTAGTAAAATGTGGGTTAGACAATGCTATTGTTGGTTAAGCAGCAGAAACCAAAGAAGGCTTACTAATGGCTCTTCCTCATTCAGGAGAGAAGTGACCAGCAGGGTGATACAGTGGCCTGTCCTGGGACCAGGGTTATTCAACATCTTTATCAATGACTTGCACAATGTAATAGAAGACATACTTATCAAATGTGCAGATGGGAGGGATAGCTTCCCCAAAGGACAGGATCAGAATCCAAAATGACCTCAACCGATTAGAAAGCTGGGTCAAAACTAACAAAATGAATTTCAACAGAGAGAAATGTAAGGTGCTACACTTAGGCAATAAACATTGAAATGCACAGAAATAGGGTGGGTGACACCTAGCCTGAAAACAGTACACATGAAAGGGGTCTTAGTAGACCGCAAGCTGAACATGAGTCAACAGTGTTATGTGGCAGTCAAAAAAGCAAGTGCCATTCTAGGTTGCTTCAATAGGAGTATAGTGTCGAGATTGAGGAAAGGCGTAGTCCCACTCTACTATGAGAGATGGCATGATAGCCATGTTTCAACAATTGAAAATATGTCATGTTGAGGAGGAGGCAATCTTGTTTTCTGCTCCTCTAGAGACTAGGACAGGGGTCCCCAAACTAAGGCCCGGGGGCCAGATGCGGCCCTCCGAGGTCATTTACCTGTTTTATAATATAATATATTGTATATACATATAATATTGATAATAATATTATAATGTAATACAATATAACACTAATAATAATACCATATAATAATATTGATTATATATTCTATATTACATATAATATTACTAATAATATTACAGTATAGTGGTATAGTTCAATATAGTAATATATAATGCTAATATTGTGCTATGCTAATAATATAATATATTGTATGTACATATAATTTGTAAGCCACTCTGAGTCCCCTTTGGGGTGAGAAGGGTGTGATACAAATGTAGTAAATAAATGCAGGAAATAAATAATAAATAAATTTTAGACTTAGGCTCACCCAAAGTCTGAAATGACTTGAAGGCACACAACAACAACAACAACAACAACAACAACAACAGCAACAACAACAACAACCCTAATTAACTTGACTATCTCATTGGCCAGAAGCAGAACCACACTTCCCATTGAAATCCTGATAAATGTAAATGTTAAAATTGTTTTTATTTTTAAATATTGTATTGTTCTTTCGTTGTTGTTGTTGTTGTTGTTGTTGTTTTTGCACAAATAAGACATATGCAGTGTGCATCGGAATTTGTTTGTATTTTTTTTCAAATGATAATCTGGCCCCTCAACAGTCAGGATTGTGGACCGGCCCTCTGCTTAAAAAGTTTGAGGACCCCTGGACTAGGACATGGAGCAATTGATCCAAATTGCAGGAAAAGAGAATTCACCTAAACATTAGGAAGAACTTCCTGATGGCAAGAGCTGTTCATCAGTGGAGCATGCTGCTGTAATGGAGTGTGGTAGGGTCTCAATGAATGACCACTACAGGGCCCTGGTTGAGAACTTGTATCGGGGCTCTGCTAGTCTATGTCAGCCCAATTTTCTACTGTAGGCCACACAACTAACTCACAGAACTTTGTGAACTCCATTGGCTTTTGTAAATTAATATGGATGTTTACCTAGACTTTATGTCATATAATTTTTGTCTGACTATGTTGGTTTAAATCAGTGGTTGTCAATTTGTGGGTCCCCAGGTGTTCTGGCCTACAACTCCCAGAAATCCCAGCCAGTTTACCAGCTGTTAGGATTTCTGGGAGTTGAAGGCCAAAACATCTGGGGACCCATATGTTGAGAACCACTGGTTTAAATTATGGATGTTAGGTTTAATTAATTGATCTTAGCTTTATGTTATGCTTTTTGAAGTTAGGTTTAAACTGCTATTTTTATATGTGGGGTTTTACTAGGATTCTATGTCAGTATTTGTTTGTTTTACAGAGGCACTGAATGTTTGTCGTTGTATGTTGGAATCCGCCCTGAGTCCCCTTGGAGAGATAAGGCGGAATACAAATAAAGTATCATCATCATCATCATCATCATCATCATCATCATCATCATCATTTCCTCTGATTTTTAAGTAGAGGCTGAATCTTCCAGAAGTGCTTTGATTGTGTGTTTCTGCATTGCAGGATGAGGTTGGGCTAGGTGATCCTTGTGGTCTCTTACGACGTTAACATTCTAACTATTATTCAAATTGTGCAAGAATCACAAGTATTCTGGAGATAGCCTTGATGCAACTGCCAGCCTCTACATAGGTAATACAATATAAAGGGAGGATGCTTTTGTAGGAATGTTACATTGTTTTTCAGAATGCAAAATGGACTTCTAGTGATGGATCAGAAAATGGGATTATGACCACTGTGTGACTGTTTGTTTTAGTGATCCCTGCACAAAGGGAACACAGGGAATTTCCTAGTGGACTGTGACCACTATTCTCTTACAGAAGAAACTGGTCTTACCTTGGTTTACTGTACAAAAAAAATTCAAATTATGATTATTTTCAATTCTATTTTAGAAACTAATTGTATTTTAGAAACAGTTCCTAGGAAAATGTCCAGTTTAATGGAGAATCCATAATGCTAAACATGTTTGTCTAGAAAACTCTACATTACTGCTGCATATTATAAGTGTGCTGCTCGAGCAACACATTGCAATTAGCAAACTGAGCATAAGTAATCTATTGAGCATGTTGGAATTCCAACAATTGATCACTTACTGGTATTTTCTTTGACTCATTAGTACGTATTGATTACTGTAAATAGAAGCTAACATCATAAAGTAGGGCAAAAAATGATCCCCTCTACATATTGATGTAATGTGTGGAAATAACGAATGTCCATGCAATTAACTAGATTCAAATCCCAAAATACAAATGTTAAAATGTTTCCTTAAATACAGTCTATCCTGGTGAATTCAATTTCTTGATGATGTGCTACAAAGAAGCCCTTTAGCAAGATAAAATCATTTACTTATATTTATTTCTTTAGGGCAACATGGATGACATTTCTTCATTTTATGCTTACAACATAAATTCAAGACTATGACCTGCCTATGATTACTTAAAGTTTCATGGCTGAGCAGGAGTTTAAGTTCAGAAATCCACAGTCCAACTGATACGCTTTCTAATTAAAGCATTGGTGCTTATGAATCCAGAATCTTTCTTTATTAATCATATTGGCCGAAGTATACAAAGCTATTTCTATAATGTCACCACCACCCATCCTAACATTGTAGAATGGCCTCATTATTTGATCCTAATTTTTCAGGACAGAATGAGAAAGAGACACAAATTCAATACATTTTGCCCACCTAATGGTGCAGAATGTTGGGTATTATAATTCAATAGAATTTGAAAGGCTGCACTTTGCCCATCTCTGTTTTAGCAGATTGATTATTAAGCTGTGTGGTTGTTCTAGGACGTTTAAAGGAAATTGCAGTTTATGAGCAGATTCGTATAGGAGAAGGTAGTCTTTCAGATACCCAAGCTATATCCATTTATACTTTCTTGGTGAAAACCAAATCTTTGAACACTGCTTAGAAACATATTGGTAGCCAATGTAGTTAATTCCAGATCAGTTATATGTGGCTTTTAAAGCACAGTCTAAACAATAATCTGTGTAAGTACGGTTTCTGAACACTTTTAAAGAGAAGCACTATGTAATATTCTAAACAAGTGGTAATCAGGGCATCGATCAATGTGGTGAAATCTGTTTTCATCATGAAGGGGTGAAGCTATGGGATTGGTTGAAGGTGGGCAAAGGCATTCCTAGCCACTGCTGCCTCCTGGACTTTCAGAAGCAATGCTGGTTTCAAAGGTGCCTTCCAGCTGTAAATCTGGGCCTTAAAGATGTAGTCTACTCCAGCCATAATGGACTCCAACCCAATTCCAAGGACAGCTTGTCTGCATTAATCTTTAATTTGTTAATCCCTATTCAGTCCTTCACTAGGTTCAGGAAATTTATTATTTATTATTTACTACTTCATTTCTAAGGAGCCCCAGTGGCAAAGTGGTTAAAGCACTGAGCTGCTGAACTTGTGGACCGAAAGGTCCCAAGTTCAAATCCCGAGAGCAGAGTGAACGCCCGCTGTTGCTCCAGCTTCTGCCAACCTAGCAATTCGAAAACATGCCAATGTGAGTAGATCAATAGGTACCGCTCCGGCGGGAAGGTAACGGCGCTCCATGCAGTCATGCCGGCCACATGACCTTGGAGGTGTCTACGAACAACGCTGGCTCTTCGGCTTAGAAATGGAGATGAGCACCAACCCCCAGAGTCAGACATGACTGGACTTAACGTCAGGGGAAACCTTTACCTTTACCTTACTTCATTTCTATCTCGCCTTCCTCACTCAAAAGGAATCAAGGTGGCTTACAGATCTGGCAAAAATTCAATGCCGATAAAAACCAACAGTAACAATAAAACATAAAAACAGTTTAAAATGATTAACATTAAGCTTCAATACACATAAAACAGTATACAAAACTTAAAAATAAAGTGCATAGTTCCATTCATCCAAAAACCTTGGGCATAATCCTTAATCCAGATCGTGTCGAAGCCACAGAAACTTCCTCTTTAAATGGTTGTGCGCATAGCCAGGTCTTCAGCTTTTTTTCTAACACCCAGAAGTGATGGAGACTGCCTGATGTCACTGGGGAGGAGTTCCACAGCCGAGGAGCCACCACTGAGAAGGCCCTGTCTCTTGTCCCCACCAAGCACACTTGCAAAGCAGGTGGGACCGAGAGCAGGGCCTCCCCAGATGCTCTTAAAGTTCTAGTAGACTCAAAAGAGGAGATACATTCAGACAGGTAAGTTGGACCAGAACCATTTAGGGCTTTATAGGTCAAGACCAGCACTTTAAATTGGGCTTGGTAGCATATCAGCAGCCGGTGGAGCTGACTCAACAGAGTAGTAGTATGTTCCCTGTATGCCACTCCAGTTATAAGTCTGGCCACTGCCCTTTGTAGTAGTTGGAGCTTCCGAGCCATCTTCAAAGGCAACACCACGTAGAGTGCATTGCAGTAATCTATACGGGACGTAACAAGAACATGGACCACTGTGGCCAAGCCTGACTTCCCAAGGTACTGACGCACAAGTTTTAGTTGTTCAAATGCACCCCTGGTCACCGCCTGAAATTGTTCAAGATTTCCATAGACTCAATGGTATCATCTCATTATGAAGTTGTCTGCCTCACTATGTGACCCTTCCATGTATAGGATCGCATACCTGAGTAATCTAGGATGTATAATTATCATCAAGAAAATGGGAAAATAACACAAAATGATGATGACGAGGATGACCATTAAGGAAAGTAGCAGTGGACAGAATTAAAAAATAATGCTGAATATTCAGTAACACATTTTGTTGTGTGCGTGCAAGACTATTTGTTCGAAATGTTTGTAACTATTAGGCATTCACTATGCACCAGAAATTTATGTAACTGCAAGGGATTCACTGTTTACTCAAAATAGTAAACAGTCAGTGAATCCCTAGTAGTTACATACTTCTAATTATAACCATCCATTCTGAATGCTCACGTCAGTGAAATATCAAGGGGATGTTTGTCCTTAGTTGAAATTCACTCAAAAATTACTCCAGCCTTAATCTTTCACTCTAGATCTCTGCTTTTCTTTCATAAGGGATCCAGCTCTTGACTGATGTGTCCGGGCAATTATCTGAAAATAGTGATGAATGTTACCGCGAGAGTGTGCAAATGACTGTTTGGAGAGTTTAAGCTTGGATCTATATTAAAGGTCAGTTATCAAAGAAAAAAGGAGGCAAGAATGGATTATTTGCCGCTTGCAGTGAGTAGAATTTTAATGTCACTAATGTCGGTTATTAAGCGTAAATACACAAAGGTTTAAGGAAATCAAAGGATGAATGCAGTCCAGGCTTCTGGCAGTGTCCCCAAGGAGAGCTTGTGCTCAAGGAGGAGCTTAAAATACAAAATGAAGCTTTTTAGGCAATTAGGTTTTAAAATATACCTCCTTTGTGAGCAGACCAATTCATCTGAAAAAGCAATCTCCTAGGGTGTAGAGACCCTGGCACATTGGAAGCTACTCCCAAGTTGTTCTTATGCCTTCCCAAGAATCAAACACTGGGCAAATTTCATGTTTCA